>NW_009732528.1:9954-46676 GCF_000703405.1 Apaloderma vittatum | reverse complement strand
TCCTCCCCGGTCGGCTGCGGGGCGCGGTGCGGGGCGCAGTGCCGGAGGCGGGAGGGGACGGGAACGGACGGAATGAGGACGAGGGAGGGCCCCGGTGCTGCGCACACCCAGCTCAGCCACCAAAAAGCCGAACTGCGGACCCGTAGGAGCCGCTACGGAGAGAATTAACTGCTTCACAGCCAGAGCCAGTCCCAGATCGCGTAAGGTGTCGGAGAGGGAGGGCTGTGGCGCCTTCAAGGTGAAGAAGTGCGGTGCTGTCGCTGCCGTGTGATGCGGATGCCTGTATTCAAGAGTTAAAAAAAAATCACGTCTCAGTGCCTTCTGCCTGCAAATACGCAGGCGTCTGGGAGAACCGACTTCGCCTTAAACTTTGGAGAAGACTTTGCAATAATATTATAAATACTGCTCTAGACAAGATTACTTTCCTCCTTCCAAAGCGTTACTTGGGAAAAGAAGACTTTTGGTCGAAAGAAAATCTGTCTGAAATTCCAGGCGAGAGAAGAGGGGCGAGTCGGTCATGGAGAAACAGAAACTCTAAAAGGCAGTATCAGATTTCCAGGAGAGGAGCAAAGATGGGTTAAATTTAGGCAAGGGGGCAAAGGAATGATGGGAGATAAAAGAATTTTGAGATTTGCTGTGCCTCACTGGGGCACAGGGTGGAGATAGCGATTCAGATCTGGGTACATCGAAGCAAAGGGTTCCCATGATACTGCCTCCGTAAAACACAAAGCGGACCTGTATTTCATAGAAATTTTAGGCTTTGTGATGTACCGATATTTTTGCATTCCTGGGGCTCTCAGCCCTTGCCTCTCAGCGTTTCTCAGCTGACTAGCGCCTTGGCACCTGCCTACATTAGAATTACTTTCCGTGGTTTTATATTGTTTTTAAATAAATGCTGTTGTAGATATTTCTTTCTATATGTGACTGCAGTGACCGTACACAAAAAGTTTAAATTAAGAATCCATGCTGGAATTCACGTTGTGATCTGGGGGAGCATAACCTGCACCCATGACTGTTTAAAACCTACCCCGTGGACATCCAGGAATGAGCTGGGGTAAGAGGCATAGGAGGAACAGTAGGATAATGAACTGCAGAGCCCCTGTGTTGGAGTGCAAAGAAGTTTTATTTGACTGCAGGTAATCTGCAGTGTTAACGAATCGATACGGAATCATAAAATAATTTAGATTGGAGGAAGCCTCCAGAGTTCACTCAGTTCAAAGCAGGGCCAAGCTCAAAGTTACAGTCGGTTGCTCAGGGACAACATCTCAGCCTCTCTTGGACTGTTTTCTGAGAAGACCTTTGGTGATAGCTCTTCCCAAATCACCTCATCACGCTTTTGCTTTGTCAGCTTGCTACAAGGGATTCCACCGCTGTGCAGTTCGCTAAAGAAAGGGAGCTGAACCAAATCATCGTGGCTGACTTAATTGGTCTATGATGGCTCTGCCACACCAGAATTGAAGTTGTATTGGTCTATTTGAGTGTCTTCATGGACACAGGTCTCCCTGGGTAGTCTTAATTTTTGCATAACAGTTTTTTGTCACTGAGTGATGTGCAAAAATTTTCAAACCACTTAATCTTCACTGCAGAAATTCTTGGTTTCAGACTGCTTTGTTGTAAATGAGGTTTCCGACTACATTTATGATGAGATTAAATATTTCAAAAAGCATCCTGAGATGCTGTAGCAAAAATGCATTTATTTCATACATTTGGACAACAGCTAGAATCTCTTTCCTTTTCCATTCTTTGATGAGACCGTATAGCAAAGAAATGTTTAATGGTTAACCATCCTAGTCCTGCAGATAGCAAGTGCTGTTTTATTCACTCTGAAATCTAATTCTCCAGATACAACATGAAACTTTCTTATTTCCCTCATAGTCCTCAGGTTCTTTTTGCATCTTCCTCCTATGTTACAGGAAAAAACCACAAAAACCTCTCACTGTTCATTGGAAAAGAGTCATAAACTGATTTAGCCTCCTGCAATTGAAAAGGTAGTGACTCAAACGAGAGAGTAGATTTAATAATCGATAAATCATGCTATATACACTGCTGCAGTGTGGCATTTTGCTTTAAATCTAGAACAACCCACATCTAAGCTTTGCAGTTTCCAGTCACTGGTAGTACTTTGTGCATGGGTAGCACACTAGGAAGGCATCACTTACCACTTAACATTTGTTTTCCAGGATCTAAAATAATTAAATAGGCATAATGTTGTGAGAAGGAGTGAATATTGCATAAACCCTTGTAGATGTATCTGAGGAGAATGGTTTGTAAAACTCCTTTGTGGGTGAATATCATCACTAATAAATTCCATTCTACCAAAAAGCCCATTCTACCAAAAGATTTAAATATGCGTTTGTATATTCTGCTGAATTAGGGTTTTGATGAACAAATTGCAAGCTCCTAAACAAAAAATAGAATCTTTCGCTTTTAGATGACACAACGCCTTGAGCAAGACTCTGAGGATTAAATTCTCATACCTGTATGATGCCTGATGGAGCACCCAGTTGATTACAGACAAGTATGTTATCCATAGGGGTAGTGAGCTTGGTACACATACTCAGTGCCTCCTTTTGTTATAGCTGAATGAGGGTATTTAAAGTCTGATCTGAGTGAGAAATAGATCATGCCATGAGGGACTTTGTACAATTCCAGTCTATACCAATCACAGCATTTGCAGCAAAAATACACTGATGCTAACACCACAAATCTGGAAAGATTTGTGTCCTGAAATTCCCGCTGTGAGCTAAGCATCACTTTCATGCTGGTGAGGCTGACTCTTCCAAGGTAGCTTCTGAAACCCATGGGTCCCTAGAGCACGTCTCTGCAGTGGATGTTCATACAATAAGGAAAAGTCAAGATTTTTTGCAAAAAGAGTTCAAGTTTCACTGACATGGTTTTTGTGTTATTGGAAATTTATATTCCTGGGCATATGAAAGTTTCAGTTCAAATACTTATGCATACTGAGGGATTTTGGAAGCTAGAAGTTCATTGATAGGAGAGGAGGCTCTTTTATCTCTCAGGCAGAAGCATTCTGAATGAATGCACACAGCAGAATGAGTATGTCAGATTCAGAGCCTTATTTTTCCTGATATGCTGAAAGCGGAAAACCAGATCACAGCAGAAAATAAATAATATAAGCTACCTCTTTGTAGAATGAACTGTGCTGCTCTACAGAATGTTTACCAGGAAGAGAATACAATGATCAAAGCTCATGAGGAAGGACTTGGAAACCTCGATGCCATCCCTAGTCTGAGGTTATGCTTACACTGCATACTCTGGTGCTGCTGAAGCAGACGTACCGAATTGGATTTTTGGTGGCACGGGTTCAGCTGCCTCGGGAGCACTGAGTGCCTTGGGAAGGTTCGTGTGCTGAGATTTCATTGCTGTCCAACCTAGCACAGGCACATCTGTTCATGTTGCAATCCTTGCTTCCAGATTACAATTCGAGAAGACTTTTGAAAGTGTAATTCCTGATAATTGAAACTCACACATTTGTAAAGTGTCAGCAGAATGTCTGGACTACAACCAGTAGCTATTTCTGTAGTAAACTGAATTTAAATTGAATTTGTCAGTAATTCCTCCTGGAATACTTTGTAACTGATATTTAGCAAGGTAAATCACAACCTTTTCCAGGTCAGTTACTTAATTTTGCACAATCACATCTTGTGACCTTAGATAGGTAAGGAAGGTGTCATGAATTAAAGATTACCATCCAAAGTCTGATAGTTGTTCCCTTGCCCACTCCTAGCATACAGCAAGTATGAGATAACGCGCCTTAACCTAGCCCACGGTGAAAGAATTTTCAGTGTAACTTCACTAACTTTGTATTTGCAGTGGAGTAAAATATACACATGGGCAGGTGTTGTGCATGTAAGATTTTACAGCTTGTGCGTACTTGTAAAGCTACGGACAAGTGTGTTCCAGATCTAAGTGTGCCATTTGAAGATTTTGCCAATTTGCACCTACACGCTACCTGTTTGATGCTGTAGTTACTACTGCCATACCTCTGCTGGTAAGAGTTTGTTCAAGAGTGCTTTCTTTTGCCTCAGGCAAAGTGAGCAGGTTGGTTTAAGCCCTCATCATTGACTAATCCATCTAACTTGGAAGCACATGAGGGAGGGCTCACTTAATTCCTTCTGCCAACAGAGCTGCGGGGGTGGAAACTCTCAGCAGAGGAGTGGTAAGAAACAACTGGAAGCATGAATGATAATGTCACAGACCGGCACACCTGTCTGTGAGCTGAGTGCCAGCCTGTGACTTAGCCCTGCATGCTCAGTGGGTATTATAGCTCTTCCAAACATGTCCGTGCCTTTATTGTTACACATTCCTGGCTAATTCTCTTTTATACGAAGTACTTTTATATCGCCTTGGCAATAAAAAAAGAGTTTTAAAGCATCCAGAGGTATTAAAGCCTTCTTATTCAGCAAAATTACATAAAAAAGTCTAACAGGTGAATATTAATGATTAATCTTGCAGAATTAAATCCCTAATTTTCTTATCCAGAACCTGAGCTATTCCGTTCTTGGGTGCCAGATGCACAGGAAGCCCTGGATGTCGGGGTAGCACTGCTGTCCCTCAGCCAAGGGATGGTGCATTTCAGGGCTGTGTCATGCTGATTTTACACTACTAGGGGAAGTTGACATCATGGAGTGGGGTCCAGCCTTCATTCACAGTTTGGACATTTTCTCAAGGTTGCTGCATGTGTGACTCCCATTACTCTTAAACCTAGAGGGGTCCAGTTGCACACAGGCCTCTGAGAAGAACTTTGTCTGCCTGGCTGTGAACAGACATCCTTGTCACTCTCTGTCCAAGTGTGTCCTTCCTGTTGCTGAGCCTTCCCCGCTGGCTGCACCATCACCTTGCCTGAAAGACCCATGGGCCGTGTAGTGGCTTCCCTCCTTTCACAGATCCCCACGCTGGTTTTGCCAAACGATTGCTGTGTGACAGATTCATTGCAGAGTCTTGTCTTCTGCTTTCTGTTTTCTTCTCCTTCTCAGTATTTTCCTGATCTCTTTTGCTGGTATTTTCTTCAGCTTGGGGCTTCTAGACATCCTTGTGAAGAGATTGTGCTTTTTCCACTGCTGTTGTTACTATTATGAGTACTAACTATATTGCTTCATTTGGAAAGTTCTGCTTAGTCCAATCTTCTTAATGTAGCTTAGTGCAGTTGGGTTTTGTTGTTTCTTCTTCTCTTTTTATTTTACACATGGACAGCATTGCATGCTGCAGGAGGTGGAAATCTGCTCGCTCCTTGGGGCCAACTGCTCAAGCAGTGGTGGAATTTTTTTCTGTATTCCTATGGCTATAACTCTAGCTGGTTTAGCCTTAGAAATCGCAAGGCATTTCTTCTTAGTTCCGGCCCTCTTTTAAAGTTATGTAGCCTGTTTCCATATAAGATGCTTGTTTATTCCCATTCTTCTGATCCTTTTGTGTGTCATTATATTAGCTATCTACTCTGAATGGAGGTCAGCTCTGAAAGACGCTGGATTTCAACATTGATCTGATGGAAAAAAATAGTACCTTCTTGGTATTTCATGTCCTTTTTTTCCTTTGATTGCCCTCCATTGCAGTTCTGCTTTTTTCAATCTGCAGCTAGGACAGATGTGCTTTATCAGGGAGCGAATGAGCTGTGGAAGATACACTCTAATCAGGAACGGAATGAAGCTCCTCTTCTCGATATTTAAACAACTGCACTTTCCTGTGATTTTGACCAGTGCCTGTTCAGTCAGGTTACAGCCTCTTCCTAAGGCTCTGACTAATCACTTTGGGTAATCCAGTTGAGTCCTCTCTTTTTAGCCCACTTCCCATCTCCTGGTTTTCTAGATGCTCTTATAGATTTTTCTTATTTCTGACACTGCGTTGGTGGTACTCATTTTAAGTTACCAAAGTTCATAGAAAGCATCTCTCTCCATATTCCTTCCTTGTATTAGTTACCAAGCAGTTTTATTACAGTATTACAGTTATCATGAGCTGCAGAATCTCAGCTGAGCAGAGTTAGTCCACGCAGTGGTGAAACAGGAGTAAAACTTGAAATTTTTACTTATTGAAATGTCCTCCTTGACATTTTAATGTCCCTCCTTGAATCCCTGTCATGGGACAAGATAAGGAAACAACATGAACTGGTTTGCGGTGTCACACTATGGTAATCCTGCAATTCTATAGAGCAGTCATAACTGTAGCTATATTTGTTGGAGAGAATTTGAGTGATTCCTAAAAATGTTTTTCCTAAAAATGTTTTTATAGGGTATCTTTAATCACTCATAAAATCACATTCAAACCAAAATTCCTTAAACCGAGTGAAATCTGTCAGCTAAGATGCTAATGCCAGGTCAGTAAGGAAAAACGTTAGCACTTTCAAGCATTGTTACTGATGTACTCATTAGAGAATGTTGTGGTTTCTGCTGTTGTCAATGCCAGACATGGTCATGCAAATCTTTTCTTTCTGTCAGTCTTTGGCAGGCAACACACAGGCATGGCTGCAGCGCAGCTGTAGTGTAACTCAGGCAGGGACCAAGGGGAAGAGACTCAACTTCAAAGCAGCTCCCAAGGGAAGGAGGGGCAGCCCTGGCCGAAGCCTCCCTTGCATTGCTTTCAGGAAGAACTTTCCCTGAGGTCACCAGCTGTGCTATCTCTCAGCTGGCCCTGAGCCCAGGCAGCCAAACCCCTGGGAGGATGGAAGTGGGCTCAGAGCCCTGTCCTCTTTGAAGTCCCCTGCCCACGTCACCAGCCATTCCCTGACCTAATCTTCCATTTTCTTTCTTCTTTTCCCAAAGCCGGCTACTGCAAACAAGGGAAGGAGTCCACAGCAACGCTGACTGCCTTTGCACTGCCCTTGTGCCATCCCTCTTCCCAATGTCCATTTCCCCAAACCATCAATGCACTCAGCCATGCCAACATGCTCCTCTCCACACACACTGCTGCATGGGTTCTCATTTCCAGTGTTGATGAGTTTATGCCTGTTGCATTCACCTATCCAAATATTGTGTGTGGAAACCCAACTGATTAAAAAACATGAGTGGCATGTCACATGGTAGAGTGACGTGTCCATAAGCTGTTGAATCTTTTTTGTGAGATTCCTTGGAAGAACTGCAAGCTTTCCTCGTGGACGCCTTCACAGTTGTAGTGAATGTTGCTATTCCTTTGGAACCAGAACGACCGCTTCTTGTCCCTACCATTGGTATTAAAAAGTTTTGATTAAGCTTTTCTAATCTTTAGAGGGGTTACTTTATAATGATTTGTGGAAATACTTTTCAAAAGATGCTACTTATTAATAGTAGCAATACCCATGGCCCTCATGTATATTCTGTTTAGTAGTGGCTGTTCCCTTCACTGCGGCATGCACCTGGACCATGTCCCAGAAGCATCAGCAGCTCTCGTGCCTGTCTGAAGCATTCTTGCTCAAGGTCCTTTATTTTCCTCTTCCTCCTCCTTTTGTGGTATGGACAGGGTGTTGTCCTAATCTACTGAATCTTAATAGCCTTATGTTGCTCTGGGGACACTGCTGTTGCCAAATGGTTATTTCTGAAAGGCATGTCTGTTTTCACTAGGAAAAAAGCCCTGATTTTTATAATATTCCTAAAGTGTGAACTCTTAGGCTTTGTAAAATCCCAGTTTAGTCAGGAAAACTTCAGGCTTACCTCAATGTAACTACTCAGGCTTTTCTGGAAGTTGTAAGTAAATGGTAAAATGTTTAATTGTTTTTGCATATGAGAGAATGGATGAAGGTGTAGTACTACTGACATTGCATCAAAGTGGCTACTTCACTTTCTGTCAGTGTATTCTGTAAGTGTTCCTAGAAATTAGGCATATATAATAATTGAGTTAATTATGTTAAAGTAAACAAAAAAAGCCCTGCAGACTCATCTGTGCACATGGATTTTAAAAATTACAGTTGGGACCTTTGTAATGTTTTGATTTAATCTAAGGAAGCGACACGTTCAAAACCAGGTTGCTAAAGCACTTAGTGTCAATCACCCAGTTACATCAACAGACTCATTTCTGCGGTTTGATTGAGTTTTCGAGGACATGACATAGTGGTATCAGCTCTTGGGTCAGAAATCTCAGCAAGATAGAAGTGCTCACGGAAAATTTTTTGAAGAATTTATGTGTCCACTGTAGTTTCCTTTGTGCAAATACACAGTCCCACAGCCCATGGTTTGAGAGCAGTTCTAGGTTTCTTGCTGATACCCAAATAGGAGCTTGAAGCTTCCTTAATGAAGCCGGCCATGTTTAATCATCTCTGTTTGGACAGTAGAATCCTGTGCTGGCAATCTGTGGTGCCCTGTTCACATATTCCTTCCACCCCTTGGTTAGCAGCTACATGCTGTTTCTGCAGGAGATTCTTAGCACCAGGGAAATCCATGTGATATGGGAAGGCTTCAGTAACTCTCCACAACAGCAGCGGTTCTTTTGTATGCTTGAGAGATATTTTTGGGGGTGGGAAGTTGCATTGACTTACGAATACTGATTGAAACTCAGGATCTCGGTCTGTGTTTTTAAGGTGTGCTATCATCAAGGAACTGCCATCTAGAACAATGGTCCCTTTTTCGTAGCTTACTCCTGCCACTAAAAAAATTTCCGCATGCACCCCCAATATTTTTATCTGTAAATTGTATGCATGTCCTGATACATTATTCGCATTATAAAACATACACAAAAATAGAAATTAAAAAAGTGATAAGCTAAAGAGAATATAAACATCTTTTTAACATGATGTGTTTACTTATTAATGGTACAAAATATATTTTCTTGTCGCATCACAATGGATTGTCTTGCACACCTCCTGGGTGTGCACACCTTACTTTAAAAACCATTGATCCAGAAGATGGGCTAAAGCCCAAGGTGAAAAACAGGACAATAATCAAGAAAAATATATTTACACTCTGACCTTAATGTACTCTGTGCAGGAGGTTAAAGACATTCAAAGTCTGGTCAAGATTATGGAATTAATTCCCTCAGGAGCTAAGACTGTAACAAATATCATCATCCAAATGTAAACAAGTTTTCTTTAACCTGCCATTATGACATAAATACATTGCAACATACACATTAAAGTAAAGCACACATATTATCAAAGCAAATCATTCTACAAACCTCTTCCCTGGGGCAGAGGAAAGGAGAACAAACGAGTTGTTGCTTAATGTGCTACTGGAAAGCAATTGGGTTATTGCTGCAGTGGAGTGAGTACATGAACAGACTACTGTGTGATAGAAAACTGTGTTTCTACTGTTTCTACTAATTTAAAAAGCTGCACCAATGTGAATTAAATGTTCATTTTAGATCAACAGACGTTATATATATTTGTTTTTTAATTGGATACTACTTGTTTAGGATTTTTCTATTGTTTTCTTCCTTCCACAGTGGCATCCTGACTGTGGTGCTGTGAGTAAATTACTATAAATGGTTGACTCTAGCTGTATTTGGCTGTAAAATAAGCTGGTTCTTGAGCTCACTTCAAGAGGCTTTTCTGGTCATATTTCACTAAAGATGGATTGCTTTGTACGAACAACTCTAAATGTAGATCAACCTTTAAAATATTTGCTTCCAACATTGGTTCAAAGAAGTATTCTGTGTCAGAAATACAGTTAATACACAGGATGGTGAATCCCAACCTTCCTGGATGTACGCTACTGTTTTACCTGAAGGTTGAAGTTTATTTCATCCGTGGTACCTGGCTAACTCTCCTAGTCATTGCATAATTGCATAATCACAGAATCACAGAATTATTGAGGCTGGAAAAGACCCCTGAGATCATCAGGTCCAGCCCATGTCCCAACACCACCACATCAGCCAGACCAGGGCACAAAGTGCCACATCCAGCCTTTCCTTAAACACCTCCAGGGACAGTGACTCCACCACTTGCCTGGGCAGTGCATCCCAGGCAGTGCAATATCTGACCACCCTCTCCGTGAAGAAGTGTTTCCTGATATCTAACCTAAACCTTCCCTGAGGCAGTTTCAGACCATGCTCTCTGGGATGAACCTGGAGTCATGACTTTCTCTGTCCCTATGCTCAAGGCAAAGTATTCAAAAAGGCAGACTGCACATTCCCTCCTCATTTATAGCAGAGTCATTCACCCTGAATGAAGTCACTCTCTCAGGATCTAGTTTCCAGGGGCATGAAGGAATGGGAAGAGACTAATTTTACACTGATGAAGACAAGAAAACAGTCTAGGTTTTAGAGGTGATTAGGGCTGTCTAGAAACTTGTGTTTTACATTGAAAAATGTGCTCTCTAAAAAAAAAAAGAAAAGAGGTATTTTCATAGGCAATTTTTTTGTTTTGTCATGGTATCTCGATTGAGCTGATGTTCCTGGGAAACTGCACCTCCCACTGTAGCACAGTGCTTTCCCCTGACCACCCTTGCTGGTTTGTTATGGAAGATGTAGCTTGACCAGCTTGCCATGCTCTTTCAAGCTATGGAGCTACAAATGAGAGATTAAAGTTTAACAATGAGATGGCTGGAAGCTAAGATTTTTAGCCTTGTTTCAACGTGATTGTTTACCATGATGTCACCTAATTGAAAACTTTGGAATTTTTGTTCTGTACTTCTCCAGGGTGTACCTTGAAACAGTCAGATGCAGTTACTGATATATTTGTGTGTGTTAGAGTAACTATTGGTGAAAAGTACAGCTTGGTTGACTAGTACAGTAAGTAAAACTGCAACAAAATTTACACCTACTAATAGATTCAGAGAATCACTGAATGGTTTGGATTAGAAGGGACCTTCAAAGATCATCTAGCTCCAACCCCCCTGCCATGGGCAGGGACACCTTTCACTAGATCAGGTTGCTCAAAGCCCCATCCAACCTAGGCTGAAACACTTTTGATGATGGAGCATCCACATCTTCTCTGAGCATCCCGTTGCAATTTCTCACCATCCTCATGATAAAAAACTATTTCCTTATATCTAACCTAAACCTACCCTCTTTCAGTTGAAAAATCTTGCCCCTTGTCCTGTCCACTTATGGGGCCTGGTAAAAAGTCTCTCACTGCCACTTTTACAAGCCTCTTTTAAGTATTGTAAAGCTGCTACAAGGTCTTCCTGCACCAGGCTGAACAACTCCAGCTCTCAGCCTGTCCTCATAGGGCAGGTACTCTAGTCCCCTGGTCATCTTCATGGCCCTCCTCTGGACCAGCTTTAACCAGTTTGTGTCTTGCCTGTTGCTGAAATCTGATTCTTGGTGATGACTAAGTGCTGTTATCATGTAGGAAATATTGAAATGTCAGCTTTCTTTAGGATCATAAAACAGGATGAAAACAGATATGACACTTCATAATCTCCCAAAAGACGGAGGTTCTGAATTTAGCTTGATGTAAAACAAGTTCTTTCTTGACAAGTTTTGAATAAACCTATCACTCAGGTTTTCTCAGTTATTAAATACTTCTTCTGAAGCTGATCTGAGTACCAAATAGGGCATTTTAGTAACATTTCCATAACATTTTGTGTAATATCTTAGTAAGTATACTAGCAGCTTGCCTTTTGTCCAGTCTTTCATAAATAATGCATGTTTTGTGTTGACGCCAATATTTTAAATCTACAACCGATATAGAAGTCACAAACAAAAGCTCATGTGGGAAAACAAAAATGCATACTAACATTCTGTTAGTATGAGCTATTTGAATCTTGAATATATTAAACTTTATTTCTGAACTACTTAACTTTGAAAGGAAAAGTTTAAATAGTAAGTTATGGTGTGGTGGCAAGCAGACAGAAATATTAGTGACTAGAAGTATGACTTTCTAGTATTTCTAGAAGGGTGTCTGAAGAAATTAGTGAATATTATTGAGTTACCATATTGCTTAAATGGCTATTTACAGAAACGTGTCTTTTTTCCTGAAATTCTTGGCCGAAACATCACCACTAGCCTTCTTTATTTATATTTCTCAATTAACAAATGCACTTGATGATTTTTCCTACTCTTTCAAGTAAATTAATTAATTCATGCTTGTGCAATGTTTTCACTGACAGAACTGCCTACTGTGAACTATGGCAATCTGTGACTGCTCCTGAAAATTTAATCAAAATCATATTTGGCATAACTAATCTGCAAATGACTCAATAGTAGTAGCATTTCATACAGTGCAAATTTTGATTCAGACTTGTGGAAAAGAATAATTGCTAAATGTTCCTAAAAATTTAGTATAATTTTGGTTTTACGCTCATCTTCAAAAAATCCTATTGTGAAGTTATATAGGAAATTAAAGACATAGAAAGTTTCCTACTCTGGCTTCCTCACCTACCAGCAAAGGTGGTTTCACACTTATTACTGGAAGGCTGTTGGCCAGTGTGTAGAACTCGATAAACACAGATGCAGACTCAGTCCTTTGGACTGTGGTTAAATGCAGCTGCTGTCAGAGGTTGAAGCACAAGCCCAGCAACATTCTGGTGTTAGGGGGCCTGGACTGCCTGTTAAACCAGGTAGTGCTAATGGGGGGAACTACAGAGCCTTTAACTACTCCCCGCTCCACTTCCCCTCCAGATACATATTTTCCTGGATGTTGTTGATGATGATTATGATAATAAATAATGCCATTATTATAGCATGTTCAGGAGAAATAAAATTGCAAATTTGAGTGTCCTGTTCCAATTATGCATTCAGTGGAATGAAGTGTAGGTAGATGTTCATGTTACTGCAGACAAGCTAAGAGATAAACAGGCAATGCCTTGGCTGCATTTTGATCCCTATGGGGGTGTTCTTATTCTGCAGTGAATGTGAAGCACCTTCACCACTTACCATGTGGACTCACAAAGTTATTCCGATGTTCTTACTCAGTGTACCAGGATAAAGCACACATGCTGTTGTTTACACAGTTTACTTCAAGCTTTTGGGTCTATGTTTTTAAAAAGGGACCATGATGTTCCACTGTAGTACTCACAGCTTGCTTGCCAACTCCAGGCTGGTCAGCCACCAAGCTGTGATCAATTAGGTTAGCAAGCTTCCAGGCAGCAACAGCAACCTGCTTCTGCGTTGGGAGCATGTTCCTCACAGCCTCCTCCACATGTTAGATGATTGGGTTACATGGTTCACCTGTAAGTTCTGGAAATGCTGGTAACCCTTTCAAAGTCAGGACAGTGGAGCTGCACTTTTCTGAGGTTATGATCCTGCACCAAAGTTGGGAATTAACACAGGCAAAAATCTCACAACCCGCGTCGGATATCTTCAGTCTGTCACATCACTGGCAAACCCATGTGACTGCATCATCAAAAGTTGCCTTCAGAGATCATGTATCATTGCTGCTATGTCCTCTTCATGTCCTGTGCGTCTGATTTAAATCCTTGCAAGTTATCAGGGTAGCTAAATGTAGGAACAGGTGAGCTTCCTATTTGGGATCCATGTGGGGCAGTAGGGAGAAGAGAGAGGTGCGATGAGCCTGCAGAGCATGTCAGCAAACACTGTTCAACTAGGAGCCTTCTGCCTTGGGATCAGCTAGGGTAGACAGGCTCACTCACAACACCTGATGTGCTCTAGCTTAGTGCTGGTCATCGTGGATGTTTCCTCCAGAAGTCCCAGTAGGTACTGTGACTTACTGTAGACACTAGCTGCTGTGCAGTTCAGGGTATATGCATGTTAACCTGTCCTGGTAAACTCTGCAAATAGGAGGTTCCCGCAGTCACATCTTCAGAGAACTATTAAAGGAGTAATTTTGCATAGAAAGGGGGCAGGAGCTCAAATAGCAAGAAAATCTCTTCCCTCATCCCTTCATTTTTTTCACTGTGGGTTCTTGCAAAATGACTTCACAAAGTTGGCAAATTGTTTTATTTGTGGCATTTGGCTTCTGATCTGCACTGGGGGGGTGTGACCTGCAGGGTCATACACAAAATGCCACAGCTCTTCAAGAAGAGTTTTGGCCATTGAATCAGATCATGTTTGCTTCAGCTCCTTTTAAGTGATACCACAGACTGAAAAAACTTCCGTATAAAATACTTCAGCAACCCTGTTATCCTGATATTTCCTGCAAATAACATGGTGACCTGGGTTAGGGAGCATTTCCCCTGAGCTTAGTTGTGAACTTTCTGTATCTTACCGCTGTAATTCTTTGTCTTCAGTCTTCCTGTTTCACATTCTATCATCTGTGACACTCCTTAGCATTGACTGGTTTCTGCTTTTCATCTTGCTCACACCTGTGGCTGTTGAATGGAGCTGGAGAAAGTCCAGACTTCTCCTGAGTGCCTAATTCTTCAAATCAAATCCATCTTTGCAGGTTTGGTTTGGCTTTTATTATTGGCTAATGAAGACAGTGATACCAGTGTTGTTAAAGGTGATACCTGCTATCTTTACAAAATTTCTTCTACCTTTCTTCCACTGTTTTCTTTTGTTTTCAGTCTCCTGCTGTGCATTTGCATTTTGCTGCATTTTTAACTGTTATTCATGCTCACTGTCCGGTCTTGTCCTATTTATGACCTATGCCACAGAATTTGTCTTTTATATTTGCTGACTTGTCCTGGTCCCATATCCAGCATTACAGTGTGAATAAGGTAATCATAAACCACCTACAGTCACCTAAGAAATTCTTCTAATAAAGTCTTTGTCAGGCAAAGTCAGTGTAATGGTCTTGGTGACAGCCTGTCCCTTGCGAAGGATCCTGGCACAAAGACTTTTGTCAGAAGAGGTTCCTGTGTCCCAGCTGCTCAAACAGTTGAGACACTCCCCAAACACCTCCTCATTTCTCTGGCCAACTCAGGTCAAATGTAAAGATGGACTTCGCCATGTGTCTTGTGGCAGTTTTTCTCCTCTGTGGACAACAAATGTTTTTATGCCTTTCTTTTTTTCAGGAGTCTCACTTTTACTAAATTTAAACTTTATTTTTGTACGTGCATCTGAATATTTTCTGTCTTGTCTTTGTCCTTCTCACACAGTGGGATGATGAGCTCTTCTGTTCTCCAAGAATCTGTCATAGGATGAGCAATCATTGCCTAATATTCCTTCCTTTTCAGGTCAGAGTCTTCACAGTTTTCCATCTTTCTTCTGTACCATTTCCTCTTGGAGATCTGCTTCAGCAAGACTTTCTTTCAAAACATTTTGCTGAAAATGTGATTGCATCTCCTGTAAGGTTCTTCCTTAAATAAATTTATAATTTATTCATATCCTTCTCAATCTTTCAGCTGCTACCATCTGTCATGGGCTGCTTATGTCCACTTTTTCCTTATCTGGATAATATCTTTTTTCATAGTTCACATCTTATATTTCTGACTAGTCCTTCTGAATGGCCTGCACTGGCAAAGTTTTCTCTGTGCAGCTATGTTCCCTCTCTTTTCCTCCCTTCACAGACATTCCTCTGGTATAACTCACTCCAGATTTTCCTTAAGCTACTTTATAGGCTGCTGGCACTTGAATATTCCTTTCTTTTCTATCATTCATATGAGCTCCTCTACATCTTTTTAGTTGCTTCTCACAAAACATCTGGCTTCCCTAAAATCTGCATGCTATAATGTCTTTAGATGGTTAGCTATTGTAGCACCACTACCCACAACACATTCATACTGTGCTTAAAATGGTTGCATGATTTGCAAAGGCTTTGATATTTAAACTTGTGAGAATCAGGCTGTGATCCTTTGTCTACCACGGGGTATCGGTATGCTTCTTCTGGCACATACCTTGACTGTGACATCAATTATATGCTCATCGGTTGTGTCATATATTTCTGGAGAGAAGAAATCATAACTTCAGAGACAGCATGTAACTTTTTTCCACATTCAATCACAGAACAGACAAATGTGCACATTGTGTGGTTCAAGCGCCTGCTCAAAGTGAGGTCAGCTAGAGAAGGTTGCCCAGGACCCCTGGGGCACAGGACCCCCAGCGACCCACCTCCAGCTGGGGTTTGTGCCTCTCATCACAGCCATCCGAGCCATGACCAAGGGACAAATGTACATTTCTCAGTGCAAATGGGGTTTTTTGTTAGTATATTAGATTCTGGACTTTGCGCTAACTTTTCCAAGTCACACTTAGAAGCAGCAAAATTTCCTCCATTTGTTATATTATTCATCATCTTCTTGTAAATTTACTCTTTTTCTTCTTCCCCTCCATAATTTCTATACTTGTATATAGCATATCTTTTGTCCTCAAGGGCCTGACTGACTATGGTGAGTGCAAGCGATCAGGGTCATTTTGTTGGATGCTGATGGCTGGTACCTCAGAGTGTCCTGACTAACATGTGAGATATCCACCTACACTGATGGGTAAATTACAGGCCCGAGTGAAGCAGTAGGTGGGGTCAGACAGGACTCTCTAGGGCACCTTGAGGGCAATAAGTTGCTTATTTAGGCAACTGAGTTGAGTCCCTAATACTGAATCCATGTTTTTCAACCCATCCCACTAGCTGAAATGACTACAAACATTATTTTCTCAAAACAGACTTTTTTTGCAGAAAATTAGTCGTGCAAATATAGCAGCTGTAGGCAGCTGGGTGCTCCTGATCCGAACTTGTTTCCAGGCTGCGGGCAAGTCTTTATCATGCTTCTGGCAAAACAGTCTTCTTGCCTCTCCCTAAGATTTCAGTTTTGCTCTAGCTATGTAGACTGTGTATACAGTGCATCAGTCTGTGGTTTGCTAATTTAAACCACTGTTTGTTTATCTCCTTTGTCCTCCAGAATTTGCTCTTGGTCTTTTGCCAGGCTGCAGAACACACATGCCTAATTTGCATGAAAAAAAATAAAATATCCAAGTTTAAGTCAGGAGCTTTTCCTTTGTCTTGATTCTATCCTTCCTATCACTACAAATGACATAGATCTTCTGAGGCCCCTGAACAAAGTAGTAGCTAATCTGTTGTAAATGACTTGAAAGTGTTTGCCTCTTATATGGTTATATATATGTGTCACAGAAATATTATATATATGTTTTTGTCCCAAGTTCACTCTGTGTAGGACTGAAGTATATTTAAGGCTGTTTCATTTCAAGATCTTTCCTGTCTGTCCTTTCTCCTTTATCTGCCATCTAAGAGAAAGGACTCTTCTGGCCTGGCCTGGCTTGGCCACCTCTCTCTCACACTGGCGAATGGGTAAGAGACAATGGCCAACTCCTAACCTGTCTGAGGAAAAGCACCGAAAGCTCCTGCTAGCCTCGTAAAGCAAAAGGAAAAGAGCAAAGTGTGGTAAGCTGCAATGGCCTCTGGTCCCCCTCTCTGTATCCCAGGTATCAGTCCCAGAGCAGAATCCTGCCTGGGAGCAACAGAAAGGATCATACGGGGAGTTACAGCAGCATTTTGCTGTGAAATATCTTTGCCGAAGAAATACAGCATTGACGGGGCAAATGAGAATGGCTTCAATAGGAATCAGTTAACATAAGCCTGAAGCTAAAGCTGGGCTTTCAACATAAATCAACTGATCTAGAGGCTTTTAGCGTATTTGTGTCAGAAGAGCATATGTAGCCAAAAAGGGGGAAAAAAAATGCCTGCATGACCAGCTTCCCCTTCTGTAAATAGAAGAGGTCACTACTCATATAATTAGAACTGAATGCAGGATATATGTTGGCATACTCAAGGCAGTATGTCTAAGGGGAATAATACATATTTAGCCTAAATCTCTGCTTGTGAGAGAGAGGTTTAGTTCACAGGCTTCACAAGGTTTTCTGTTCTGGAGCGAATGGTGACAGATTGATAGGACAGGAAATTTCTTTACCATCAGTAGCCAAATATTCTTGTGTACAAAACAGGTGTTGCCCAGTGTTGCTGTAAACAGAGTTTTCTGATCTTTCTCATTGAAAAAGACACTGCATAAAGTCCTCAAGCCTGATTTTCCCTTCAAGCCCTTGTAAGTGCAGGAGGGAGGAGAGGAGCCAAAAACCAGTTACACCCTCCTCTCCCCTTCCAATGTGCCACAGCTTCACCTGTGACACAGTTTAGAACAGAAATTACACCTGATTTATTTCTCTCAGTGGCAGCAGCCTTTTGATTGCTCTGAGCTGGTTTAGTGGGTTGTAGTTTGAGGGCCAGCATAACCAACCTCTGGCTATGCTGCCCTTCTCTTGCCATGAAATACATGATGAGCTGCTAAGGATGAAATGCTGGTCTTCTGCACTCTTGCAGAGTTTTTAAGTGGAAAGATGTGAGATTTTGAGGTAATCTTCCACTACAACTCCCTCCAGCAAACAGTACAGCTTTATTACCAGGTAGCTGACAAAGTAGGAGTGAACAGTGGTTGTTACCAGGGCTGTACAAATGGTCTGTGTGTTGTAAAGGCAACACCGTCTATTGCTAGTACCAGGAATTTGAGACCTTTTCTTATGAAGACATTTTATTAATGGCTTATGGCGTTTCTTATGAAGGCAGCATGGCTTCACTAAGGGCAAGTCCTGCCTGTCCAGTGTAGTGGCATTCTATGATGAAGTGACTAAATCAGTGGACAAGGGAAGAGCTATGAACGTTGTCTATCTAGACTTCCATAAGGCCTTTGACAGGTCCCACAAAACAACCTTCTCTCTAAATGGTGAGTAGACTGTGGTGGATGAGAAATTGGTTGGATGGTCACATCCAAAGGGTAGTGGTCAATGTCTCAATGTCCAGATGGAGATTGGTGACAAGTGCCATCTCTCAGGGATCCATGCTCAGACAAGTGCCGTTTAATTAGTGTTCATCAATGACATAGACAGTGGGATCGAGTGCACCCTCAGGAATTTTGCAGATGACACCAAGCTGAGTAATGCAGTTGTCATGCCTGAGGGATGGGATGTCATCCAGTGGGACCTGGACAAGCTCAAGAAGTGTGCCTGTGAGGTTCAACAAGGTCAAGTGCAAGGTCCTGCACCTGGGCTGGGGCAACCTCTGGTATCCATGCAGACTAGGGGATGAAGGGATTGAGAGCATCCCTGCAGAGAAGGTCTTGGGGACCAGCCAATGAAAAGCTGGACATGAGCCAGCAATGTGTGTTCGCAGCCTGGACTGTATCAAAAGAAGTGTGGCCAGCAGGCTGAGAGGGGTGATTCTCCCCCTCTGCTCTGGTGAGACCCCACCTGGAGTCCTGTGTTCAGCTCTGGAGTCCTCAGCACAAGAAGGACATGGACCTGTTGGAGTGGGTCCATAGGAGGCCACAGAAATGATGAGAGGGATGGATTACGTTCTCCTGTGAATTAAGGTTGAGAGAGTTTGGGTTGTTCAGCCCAGAGAAGAGAAGGTACCAGGGAGACCTTGTTGTGGCCTTTCAGTACTTAAAGGAGGCCTATAAGAAACATGAAGACAGACTTTTCAGCAGGGCCTGTTGCGATAAACTGAGAAATAGCGGATTCAGACTAGATATAGGGAAGGCATTTTTTACAATGAAGGTGGTGAAACACTGGAACAGGTTGCCCAGATAGGTGGTAGGTGCTTCATCCGTAGAAATATTCAAGGTCAAATTGGACAGGACTCTGAGCAACCTGATCTTGTTAAAGATGTCCCTGCTTGTTGCAGGAATGTTAGACTAGATGTCCTTTAAAGGTCCCTTCCATCCCAAAATGTTCTATGAGTTCTTTAAGACTCTAGACCAATAATCATCCTAGGTAAAACCAGCAGTGGGGCTATATATCATTACTTTGCTCATGACAGTGGAGCCTGGAACATTTCAATTTCTCTTCATGTGTACAGGGCATGGGTGAGAGCCACAGATCTTTATAAGGCAATGGTTCTTGTGTGGCCAAAGCATTGCTGCTGCTGCACAGCCATGGGTGAGTGGAGAAACCTCACACTCCCCCGCACTAATTTTCCCTCTCTCTAGGTAAAATAGGGTAGAGGGGCTAAGTGAGGTGACTATAGTGGGAGGCTGCGTGTAGACACTGGAGCAAGGTCAGGCCATTCATGGTGAGGGAGAGCTTGGGGTCCTGCAGATCAGTGTCCTGGCAGCCACCATGCAGAAGACGTCAAGGCTGGATCATAGCTGAGGAACAGAGGGAAAGGTAATTTGTAAGCTAAATTCTTGGCAGCAGCAGAGGCTGAATGAAATGGTATCAGCATTGCTACGGCAGCGGTCCCTGAGCTGCAGAGAAGCCAGGATTCCCATTGCATTTGGAGTTAAATTGTTCCCATGCAACTGGCTTGTTCTCTTCTGCCCTTGGCCTGTGCTGTGGCTATTTACATAGTGGGGCAGCATAAGGCTCTGTTAGAGCCATTTTTGTCAGTGAGAGATTTGGATTGATCCCAGCAACCACAAGCTACAGTCCTTTCTCAAATACATTTGATGCCAGTCACCCTAAAATTTGGTGTCCCTGATGTGGGGGCAAAATTGCTCTGAATGCATCCATGCTCTAGAGCAGCTCCTCTTCTCTTGCATGTCCTGAGAGCTCCTTTCTGAGGTACAGAGAGACCAGAGCAACAGAATGTCTGGCTTCTTCCGAGAAAATAATGCATACCTTAGAAAGAAACCCACCTTACACCAAAGCAGAGGCATTTTATCTGAACTTCAGGCTGGGCTGGAAGTGTACAAAAGACACAAGCATGTTACACAGGGAATTTTATTTATTTTAGAAGGTGGTATATAAAGCGCATTACAAAAAACCCCAATCCAATCCTGGTCTACAAGAAATGGGAATCATGTATATGAGATTTACTTACTATGTTTCAGTTCTCCGAAGCAGCTAAATCTGCAGCTTTATGTCTTCTTCATGTTGAGAGGCCTTAATGCATCATAACGTATTTCTGCAAGGCATAGTCTGGATGTTAAAGGTGACATATGAAGCCTAGAAGGAACCTGGAAGGTATGATGTGCAACAGGGCAGGGAAGATGTTAGAGCTGGTGCTCACTGTCCTTTGTACACTCATGGACCCTCTGTTTGAAATAGTCACCACCATTTAGTAATAGTTGAGTAAAATAGATACTGCAGAGATTAGGTGGCTGGATTTATTCAGTGTGTGGTCTTCAGTGCTGGCAAAGGCTTTGAAAGCTTCTTGTTGCAAAGTGTGTGTGCATGGGAGTAAAACACCAAGATCAGTGACCTAACTGCTCTCCAGGTAAGAATATTAAACTCTTGACTTGGGAAACAGATCAGATTTAGAAATGTTAGATCTATATGGGTTCCTGGAGGAGTGAAAGCATGAAACAGATGTCTTTTGTCACAAGAGATTGTAAAGTTGCTGAAAATGGCTAGAGAAAGATCAGCTCCTGTGAGAGTGCGTGTGGGGTGTTTCATTACTGGGAAGGTTTGATTCTGCATTTACTCAGCCTGTGTTTATTATTAACTTCAGCAGAGTTAATCCTAATCTACTCTCACACACATGATAGCAGAAGCAAAAATTCTGGCAACTCTTGAAACTAACAAGGTGCTCCTGAACAGATTAATAGATGTAAATTAATACCGAGGAACTAAGACTTGTTTATATGACAGCAATGCTTCCCTTTCGTTGTCCCTATCTCATTACATGGGAAAGTAATTATCATTCCGATTTTGCAGGTAAGAAAAGAGAGACAGAGATTCAGCAACCTGGCAAAGGCAAAAGTTGAGAATTGTTGAAAGAGCTTGAAATAAGACCTTATTTCTCATGACTGCTGAGTCGTTTGCACATAGGGACACTACTCTGTACATCAGAACATGGCTCTGCTCTTGTTAAACCTGTGGATAATCACCCACTAACCATCCTAATATAGGTTTGATGTGAACTCTCTGATTGTATTTCTCTTGAATTACTCAGAACAGTAATGTTAATGCCATCTGAACAAGGACAGATTACACATGGTCCAAAAAAAAAGAAGAAAAAAAAACAAAAAAAGACAAAAAGGTCTTAAGGGCCAAAATCGCTTCTTCAAACTACTTTGAACACACTTGAACTGGCAAAAAAAATAGCACCACTTCAACACCTTTTGTCAGATGGCTGTCATGCATTTGAGCTGACAGCAGGAGCTCTCCCAGTGGAATTAGCACCCCATGAAGTCACTGCTGAGTGTGACACCCCTGGAAGCAAAGGAGCAACCAAACGCAAAGCCTCTCTGAGGGTGTATTCCATCTGTTTCCCCACCAACATGCAACTTGCCACCATGTCTAGGGAAGCAAAATTGTGTGATCACATCTGTCTGTGTGTCCCTCCCATTAACACCTTCCAATCTACTGGCAGATTTGACCGCATATAATACAATGATACATATGTCAATATAAAATCATGTTACTGCATGTCCAGTACAAACAAGTTACCAGGGAGAGAACTGATTTTGACTGAGTATGAGATACATCCTGGTGACTTCTGTTGCCTACAGCTGGGTTGCACAGCTGAGCTTGGCAGAGAGCACATGGCTGGGAACCATGTGTTCCATGAACTGTGTTAAGATTTTATCCACACAAGGCAGCCAATCAAGAAACAAAACCCCTCAAGATAAAGGCTTTCAACAATTACATGACAAATGGAGCCTGTTGGAGAGGAAGTGAGGTAATACAAAGAACAGTGGATTTTGGGTCCACATTTTTTTTAAATATTTTTTTTAAAATATTTTTTTTATAATATTATAATTTGTTTTTTACAAACTAGTTGGCCTTCCACAGATCTTAGGTTCTAACATGTAATATGCCCCACAGATCTTGAGATAGGAAGGTGTTTAAAGTGTCCATTGACTTAATTGTAAGTCAATTGAGAAGTTAATTGTAAGTCATTTGACTTAATTTTAAGTCAAATTAGCCAACCTATTTACTTAGGAGAATAAGTGCACAGGAACCTCTTCACTAGTGAACATGTTGTCAACTGAATATGCATGAAGTATTGATTTTTTTTTTTTTTAAATGTAGAACAAAGACACTCAGACTGTATTTTGAGGGGGGAAAAGATGAAGGTCGAGAGAGATTTTGGGTTACCACCTTCACATAGCACACATGCTCCTATTTTAAGGTTTATCCAGGAATAACTTGATACTGGAGACACTAATCCTTCTCTCACTCTTCAGCTCCTAGGCAGAAAAAAGTGCATAGACTAACATCAAGTGGACATGGCCCTGGTACCTCATTATCGTGTATGTCAGCAACATATATAGCAGAAGTTCCTTGGCTTTTGCACCAGGGAGAAAGAGATCAGACCACACTGACACACCTTCAGTCTTGAGCTGAGGCTCTGAAAACTCTCCACAGCTCTAGGATTATGGCTTTCCTTTTTGCTATGTGATGTTAGCCTTCAATCTCAGTTCAATATACAATATTCAGAGCTCCAAATGCTGCTGGTATTTCATGGGGAGGGCTGCTATGACTGGAAGGAAGGAATAGAGAAAGGAGGGGAAAGAGAGAGAAAGGGCAGAAGGAAGACTGATTTAGTTAGTTAGGTTACAAAGACGACTGCTTAGAAGAGGAAATTATTTGACTCTTTGTGCCACTTTTATTATTTTCCCTCTGTGCATGCTTAAAGTAATGACAACATTAATTTCAGATCTGAAAGTAAGTAGCTCACATACCCACAGACAGGATGGCACAAAATTAATTTAAAAGGGAACAAAATTGTGGTTGTACAGATCAGGAATTTCCTAACTTCTAAGAGTCTGAATTTGCTGTCCAAACAACAGTATTTTTAAATAGCTTGGGTTTTACTGAGTCAATGCAGCTTATAAAGCTCTTGGGATCCAAAAAAGGCAGAGAAGCCTCTCAAGTGCAGTGCCAGGAAACTTCACAGCCAAAGCAGTGACAGCTGAAGGTGGGGATCTGAGGCTGCTTTCAGTTTCTAAAAGATTTATACATTTGGAGAACAGGACATCATCTCACTAGCAAAAGAGAAACAATCTTTTGTCCCACTGCAGGTAATCTGATGCAGAAAGCAGCTCTAAGCAACGTGCCCTGGCTGCCAGGCTGTCGTGAGGATGCCTCTGACCAGCTTTCTGCATGGTCCCACAGATTTTGATTGCTGTCTGGCTTCCAAAGGTCAGCCATGAGCATGTTTACCCAGAGTGTCCTGCCCAGGTGGTTGAAGCTCTCTTCTGACGTGGGGTTGAGTCTGTGGACTACAAAAACGCTTCAGAACACAGCCTCTAACTCCTAAACCTCAAAGAAAAGCTGTATAAGCTCCAGTTGTGATCTTTCTGGCACACATCCTCAAAGGAGGCTCTGTGGCCACGATGCCAAATGGATGAAGGGGCATAACTTTTCTCCCAGTTCCAGATGTTGCTAGTGAAGGAGGTGAACAACTCACTCGAGCAGAGTGAATTGCTGCTGGGGTGTGTACACTCCTTGTGCTATGTTGTCAGAGGAGAGGGGGAGGTGTTTAAACTTGATTGCACTCTGTATAGATTATCTGAGCAACGTGCCATATGGATTGGATTGCTTCTCAGGGCCAAGTTCTTAAAATTATGATGAAGTGGCATCTACATTCTACTTCTTGGGTTTTTTCCTTTCCACAGAATCTTTCTTACAGGATTTGCCAAAAGGAGAAGGCAGTTTCCTTTTCTGTATTTAAAAGACATATGGGCTTCAGTGTGCGGAGAAAAAAAGAAAATTAGTTAAAACAGCATGTTCTTATTCATCATGTTGTTTCTGAGTTTTGATCCTTCAATTTGTTTATAAGGACAGTACTGCTATCTCATCGAGCGTTAATGCATCCAAGTAACTTTAAGGACAAGTCCTTGAGCTCAAATGCTTGATGTAATTGGGGCCAGCATTTAGGAAACCACCAGGTTCACAGAGAGCAAACAAATTGTGACACTAGAAGGTTTTTGTGGTGATGGGTGTCTTAACCATGCAGAGAAATACCCAATGAGGGATAAAACAAAGTCTTAATAACAAAGACATCGTAATATGACCTAAGACAGAATAACATGTGTAATAAACATGTAACAACATTATGATATGATATGTTATGTT
Organism: Apaloderma vittatum; assembly: GCF_000703405.1. Lineage (NCBI taxonomy): Eukaryota > Metazoa > Chordata > Aves > Trogoniformes > Trogonidae > Apaloderma > Apaloderma vittatum. Next base: position 21,950 of record NW_009732528.1, on the reverse strand, counting down.
ATAGTATGACATAAGACACAATAAAAAGACATAATAACAAAGAACAAAGAGTTACCACTCTTCTGAGTGGTATCAAGTGAAAAGACAAGAAGTAGGCACAAATTAAAATACAATAAATTCTGTTTAAATTTAAGAAAGAACTTTTTTTTTTTACTATGGGGGCAGTATCCTGGCACAGGTTGCTCAAAGAGGTTGTGAAGTCTTCATCCTTGTAGATATCCAAAACCCAAACAGGACTTGTCCTGGGCAACCACTTCTAGGTGACTCTGCTTTGAGCAGGTGGTTGGACAGGATGATCTCTGTCATTCTGTGGCTCTGTGAAATCCACTTCCAAAGTAGATGAAGTGTGGCAGCCTTGACCACACTTGTCTCCAGTAACAGCCAGATCATCATACTGAGAGTCTAGGAGCCACAGGCTGAATGCTGAAAGGCTTCAGTGCACATGGAAAATCTTGCCGCAATGATGTGATATAATGCTTTCATTAAGTAACTTACAAAGAATCATGGTAAACAACAGGTCAAAGATCTCTTCTGTCTCTATAGGATTTGATTAGTAGTAAATAACACAGAAAAATAGTAAATCTGCATGCTGATCAAACTACTTCTCACACAAAAGAAGTGGAAAACTGTACTTTTGCCAGGAACCTGGAACTTTTGGGGAATGTTATTTTAATGGAGCATAAATATATAAATAAAATCTGTGTGTCTTCATTTTTCCCACTGTGCATTCTCTGGCTGAAGATTCTCTTTCTTGTTATTTTTCAATGAGGTTTAAATTCCTTTCTGTCTCACTCTTGCATCATTCCTTAGATACCAGAACATCCTATGAAATCTGATTCGGTTGGTTTCAATCTTTGACCAGGCATGTATGTACTAAATGGACAGGCAGGGCAACTACAAAGGCTGGGATCATGATGGGGAGACAAGAAGAGGCAGAGCATTGCAGGTTTTTGGTCTTTTTTTAATCGACTTCTTTTTTTTTCCCTTGCACGCAAATCACCAATACTTTTTACACTTATAACCTTAGCTTTTGCATGATTTAGTTACTTGACATTGTTAAGTGGCAAAGAGCCCACTTGCTACTTCTAGCTAGTTATAGAACAGCATCAATAAGAACACATCTGTTGTTTATAATAGAAAACCCTTCTCTGACAGCAAACATCTTTATGTTTAACTTCATGGTGATTCGGTTCTGAATTAATTTACTTCAGTCTTTCCATTACTCTGGGATATTAATCTGGCACCATTGTCAGTTATTAACCATAATGTTAAGATAGATTACTGAGACAAAGGCCATTAAAATAATCAGTATTTGATCTTAGACAAAGGCAACTCCAGCTGCCAGCATTTGGGGGTGGGAGGCTGTATTCACCAAACACAGTGATACTTAGATTGTGCCATTAACATTTACAGACTATTTGTGTTTATTTTATGCTGAATTTGCCTATTTCTGTTCTGATATCAATGCTACTTTGAAAGAAATACAATGAAACAAATAGCAGTGGTGCAGTAGCATCCATGTGAGGCCAGAACCACCGGAGGAGCAGGAGCCTGTGGTGAAGGCACTGTACTTGTATTTGCAAAATCAGAGCGTCCTACCCCACCACAGATTTCTGGTGTAAATTCAATATACAGCCAGATCCAGAAAAGCAATCAGATGTCTAATGTTCAACCCAAGTGGAATTTGGCCACTTAGACCCAAGTGACAGCAATCCTGCCTAATCCCTCAGTACCTTCCTCTTCTGTCTTTTTACCTGTACATTTTCTTAGGTTCCTAATAACTTCTTGTTTCCTGAGCCTCCCTTGTCTAGGCTGTGCTGATCATTCTGTTGCTGTTTTATTTCCACCTTTGGGCTCATGAGCTGAGCGTTGCTGCCCTTCGAAGGGACCAGTCTGATAGGTGATTACGCCTAATCCAGACTGACCGCTCAGAGTCAGCAGCAAGGACAGGCTTTCATGTTAAAATGCATCCTGATGCAGGGCTGGTGTTTGTGCCACTTGTGCTTCCTTTACATGAAATACCTTTGTCTACAATTAATCCTTTTCCTATAGGTTAGCAGACTACAAACATGAAGCCCTATGGCACAAGCTTCTGTTTATGTTACTTGGTCAGTATAAAAGTCCTGCTGGTTTAAAGCACCAGATATCTGCACCAGCTTTATTTCATGAATTCTTTCAGTACATCTCACACAGACCTCATACTGGAAATTTTCTAACTGGCCTGGACAGTTTTCTTATTGGCAGAGATGCCAGCTGAAGCTACTGGGCTTTTAGGTAGCAAGTCTGATACTTGATGTATCAAAGGTGCCTACATGCAGTAACTCCACATCTGCACAGCCAGTTCATGCAGAGGAAACCTGCTTATGTGCAGAAATCTTCCCTAGGGGCAACTGGTTTTCACAAAATCCCCCCAAACATCCTGGTGGTGACAATCCCAATAGTACATTTGCACTGCAAACTGCTGAAATCTTTTCACCACAGATCCATGTGACAGAACTCCAAGGAATATCCCTGTCAGACAACTTCAGCCATTAGAGAGAGATAAAGGCTGGAGGAAAATGGGCTATTTCAAGCACATGCACGTATATTTATTTTCTAATTTGCTATGGTTTAAGATTATGCAGATATACAGAAGCGGTTTAGCCTCGAGTTAAGGTGGCTAGAGAGGGTGTTCAAATATGAAAAGGTGTGTTGTTTTGGCTTCTTTGTTTATAAAAATTATTAAAGTTTGTTGTTTTTTTTTCTTTTTTTTTCTGAAATGTGTGCAACAGAAAGGTTAAAGACTGGCACATTGCTATATAGAAGTTATTTTTTTTAATGGCCATTTGAGAAACTAGTACCCTCCCCTGACTGCCCTTGCTAAACGCTTGGACAGGCAGCTTAGAGACAAGTATTGATAGAGAATCACATGACTGTCACCCATCACTGCTGCAAAGCCTTGCCATTTAAAGCCATCGGAGCTTGGGAGCCAGAAGATTACTCTGAACTGCCATGAACGCAATAGGAAGGACACATTTTGGAAATATGAGGCATGATCTTCAACTGTGCTATCAAAATTTGTTTTATTTATTAACTGCAAATGCCCATGCACATTTAAACCCTGTTGAGTAAGATCCATGTCCTTGCATGTGGCCTGAAGTTCTCAGAACAGATTGGGCATTATATGCTATCACAAATAAATGAGTCAACAATTAAATTATCATCCTAAAAACTTGTATTTAGTGGCCAAGTTTTCAGGCTTTGTGAATAAATTCAAATTCTGTGGGAGAAGTAACTTCTGCATCCTGACTTCAGCAGAGTTGTGAGGCTGCGAACTCCAGCCACTGGTGACCTACATTTTGGCTGTCTAGTCAACCTCTCAGAAGTACTAGTCACAAGATGCCACTAGCAAATGACTGAGCTTGCATCCAACACTCCTAACCACACACAAACCAGCTCAGTTTGGGAGTGTCTTGCCAAAATAAGCACATCCTCCCCTGCATTGGACTTCAGACTTCTGTCTGAAGGCAGAAGCAGTTATATATTTCTCTGGAAGATGTTTTTTTTCTTGCTGGAATGTACAAGGTCCTTGTTTCCACGTTGATATACTTCCAAACTCTGTCAAACTTCTTCATGTAGAAATCCCTGCTCTGCAATAGACATTGAAAAGCTTGGCCTTTCGATCTGGTGGGGGTTTTTTGTTTGTGGTTTTTTTTTTTTACTTACCCAGAACTAGGTAGAGTGAAGCCATCTTGGAAGGAACAGGACTTGTGGAAAACCAAGTTCAGCAAGTCTGAATTAAAGCAAACCAAAGCAAAGGGCACTCCTTACTTTGGACTTTAGTATACTCTACTTGACCCTTGCCTGCACTGGGCTTCACTCCCATCCCAGGGCTTTGTTAACCCTGAGGACGAGGCAGCAGGTGTCAAAGATGGCCAAAGCAGTTCACTTGGACTTACTGTTTCATGTGTCTGCAAAGGCAGGCTGCAGTTTCTTATCTGGCCACTGAATTCTGCACAGCTCCAAATGTGACATCTTATGCTCATTTTAGAATGAACTAATGTGCAGATTTGCAAGTAATTTATATGAATATATGCCTCTTCTTGCAGTAAATATATCTTTTCAGAGCCATGGCAGGCTGCCTAAAGTCATGAAGTTTGGGGAAGCAGATTGGGAATGGGTTCCAGCTGGGAATGTTGGATATTCCAGGTGAAGGGTGGATGTATGGGGATGCGTGGGTAGGTGCAGCATCTGCTGTTTCTGTGTTTTCTCTTTGCTGCCTAAGGGCTGGGTGAGGAATGGCCAGGATTTGTGGATAATTTTGAGGGTGGTGGCTGTAGGTGGAGCGGGTGAGTAGAAGTCCTGGTGCCTGGTGGTCTCAGGTGGATAGGTAGTGCAATTCCAGGGAGAAAAGGTAAAATGTGCTGAAGACTGGGAGAGAGAGAGACTGTAGCTAGGTCACTCTGTAGGACAAAGATATGGAGTCAACTTATGCTTACTTTAAGAGAACAAGAGAGCTGAAGGAAGTTGTTTTGGGAAGAGCCTGGGGTTCCTCTGATGAGAGGAGTCACAGGTGAGAAGATTTTCAGATCCATCTGTGCTTGGTTCTTCATGAGGTTCCAGTATCCCTCTCCCTGACTGCTCAGGAGGCAACAGAAGAGCAGCTGGAGGCACATGGCTTCCTCCTGTGTTCCACTCTGCCAAAGACAAGGAAACCCTCAAGATGAGATAAGGCAGTCTGATAGAGAGCTAGACATGAGTGTTTTCAAGCTTTACTCCACAAGGCAAACAAGGGAAAGGCAAAAGGAAAGTCTTGAGGAGAAAAGATGTATAGGGTTCAAAAATACCACTAAGAATCACCATTTTCATTTTTCACCATTAAAAATATTTTTTTCCTTCTTTGAAAGAACCCCAGTTGTTTGATTGACCCCAATAAGGAAATAGAATTTCTATTCTTTGTAAAAACCTGATGTGCTGACATTTCCCATCCTGAATTAGAATTAAAACAATCACAGTGAGGAAACTCAGTGTATTTTATTCATCAAAGAGCTGAGACTACTCTGAGGGAGAGGTGGACCGAGGCCATAGTTTCATGTTACATTTTCTCTGTGAGTGGTGCAGCCCTGAATGTGTTTTGTTTTGGGTTGGTTTTTTTGAGGTCTTTTAACCCAGTTAAAAGATCAGTTCACTGATCCATTTTACTGGGCAGCCCTGTACACAGTGTTGGCACAACCGCAAGGGCAGCATGATAACAGTGCGGGGGTGGGAAGAAGCAGCTCCGGACAGGCCTATCTGCCAGCTTTTTTGGAGAAGAAAATATAACATGAAACTATAAAATCTTATGGGTTTTACCCGTAAGTAAAATGCAGTCATTTCCAGAATTAAATGATGGGCGGTTGACAATATTCAATAACACTGTACAAAACCAGAGGTTTGGAGGAGAGGAAAGTCTAACTAAACCTGAAGGAAGAGACTTGGGTTTTGGGGCTACATGTTTTAGCAAATATTCCCACCAGAGTTCAGCTTAAGAAAATAGACCTCTTTGTTCTTTAAGATAACCACTCTCATCAGCTCAGGATGTATGTAATTAATAGACTTCAGTATCCCATGACATTTTGGGAACTCAGTTTTGAATTGACCTTAAATCTGTAATCATTCTCATAGGAGAGGCTGGTCTGAAACAATGTTCCTTTATTTACAGTGACTTCACTTCTGTCCAAACTGATCCAAGTCAGGTAGCTGCAATAATTTGTGCTGGTGACTGTTGATATAGTAAGAGACCATGGATTAATGTTGAATAGCCACATTTTCAATAGCTAGGAGAACAGGTTTCTTGTATGCATCAGTTAATTAAAGGACAAGTTATAAAGGCAACTGAGCGTGAATTACGGTAAGGCTAAATTCCTGCCGTCTGAGTCACCCGTAGAAGGAGGAATTCAAAGAGTCCTTGGACATTGCAGAATTTACAGTTAGTCAGAGACTGGAGGGCTGCCTGACATGAAATAAGGCAGCTGGCCCTTGCCAAGGAGTAAGGACACCCCAGTCACATCCCTTTATCTTGACATGGCCTCAGAGGCTCCATCTAAAACGGAGCACCCAGGGGTGCTTTCAGGTTCCTACAAAAGGCTGCACGTCTTGGCCATGTCCCACTGGACAAGGCACAAGTATGGGGGCTAAATGTGAGCTGTGGTGTGCTTCAGCAGGTACGCAGTCTGGATACGTGAAGAACTAAGATGTGTGGATATGCTGTAATATATTTCAGCCAATATTCAGCTGCAGATTACATGCTGGAAGGACAGGATGCCATCCACAGGGCACTTGAGAGGCTTGAGAGGTGGAATGAAAAACTGAGTATGAGTCAGCAATGTGTTCTCACAGCCCAGAAATCACATCCTGGGCTGTGTCACAAGAAGTGTGGCCAGCAGGTCAAAGGAGGTGATTCTACCCCTCTATTCTGCTCTCATAAGACCCCACCTGCAGGACTGAGTTCAGCCTTGTGGCCCCCCCAACATAACAAGGACATGAACCTGGTAGAGCATGTCCAGAGGAGGGCCATGAAGGTGATCAAGGGCTTGGAGCACCTCCTGTATGAGGACAGGCTGAGAGAGTTGGGGTTGTTAAGCCTGGAGAAGAGAAGGCTCTGGGGAGACCTTACAGTGGTCTTCCAGTACTTAAATGGGGCCTGCAGGAAAGATGGGGAGGGACCCCTTACCAGGGCCTGTAAATGACAGGACAAAGAGCAAGATTTTTACACTGAAAAAGGGTAGGTTAAGACTGGACATAAGGAGGTAATTTTTTACAAAGAGGGTGGTGAGGTGCTGTAACAGGTTGCCCTTGGTAGAAGTGTCCAAGGCCAGGCTGGATGGGGGTTTTAACAGTATTTGAGTTCTGATATAAATCTAGTCAGAGTTTGCAGCTCCTTTGCTTTCACTTTTAAATGCACATTCCTGTAAAAGAAAAATGACTGACCAACATTTGCAGAGAAGACAATTCCTAAATTAATAGCTGTATATTCATCTTTCATGTCTCCCTATGAAAACTCAGGCCTCACAATAACTGTGAGGAAGTAGATCTGTCCGGACAAGAATATTTGCAAAAGAGTGCGACAGTACAAATCTACAGTAGAAATCTTATTCTGAGGGTAAAAGCTCAGGTAGAAGAATATTGAAATACCATGTGTTCTGTTAGTCAATCAAAATATTAACTCTCAGATTGGGAATATTAGAAGCTTCTCACTAATTGATGATTTGTAAAATACTCCATTAATTAACTCATAGGAATGAATTTGTAGAGGAAATATGCAACATCATACAACTTTTTTTATTTTCTCTGAACTGTTAATTCTGATAGGTTTACTGTTTATGGAAGATAATCAAAACAGAATTAGTCTTGGGCAAAGGAAAAAAAAAAGGAGGAGAGCAACAAATACCAATCAAGACCTGAAACATTCTAAGCATTTCAAAGAGATTTTATTCCTCTAAAAGGGCTGAAAAGAATAGAGGAAGAGCCATGTGAAGTTCCCACTGCATTTTAGATATTTATTGGTATTTTAAAACTAATCAGAAATTGCAAAGAAGAGGAACTTGAAACTTTAAGGAAACAAAAATTACTATGCCATCAGTAATGAACTATTCCTCTCAACTCCACTGTAGCAGTGGGTAGTATATACACAAGTATTAAAGAACTAGCATTTGCAGTTTAGTGAATACTGCAGGAATTTGTATATGTATATGTGTATGTGTATTTTTACATGTGTGTTTGCACACAAATACATATATGCACATGTGTTTGCAAAAAAAAAAAAAAGTACTTAAGTTGGGGTGGAAAAGTAGTTTAAAAGGCAGAAACCCAGAGTGAAAATAAGGAAGAAGAAACTGTTTTGGGAAACAATAACTTCTGTTTGTATTTTGCTTATTACAGTCAAACTGATCATTACCTAGAACTAATGGAAAGCTGTTGCTGGAGGAAAGCTGTTATCTCAAGTAGAAAATGTAAGACAAACATCACAGTCTTAGTCATATGGGTTAACAAAACACACTGCTGTCCCATTTCTGTAAAATTTCCCTTTAACATGATGTCCTAGGTACACTGAAACTCAGGGTCACCTTCAGAGGTCTGGAGGTCTTGTGAACAACAAGTGTCTGTATCCTGGCTCCTCATATTCATAGCATTTACAGTCTCCTGGCTCTGGCTGGATAGATGTGCTGGCGAGCGCAGAGCAGCCATGCACGGCTGGCCAATGAGACCTCTTTCAAACTAAGGTTTCAGTCTAAGTCCTGGTGGCCACACACTAAGATAGAGCAGCTAAATGGCTGAACCTGTTTTGTTTGGTTTTTTTTTGTCTGGCTTCTAAGCTTAGCCTTGGAAAGGGCTGAATGCATCTGTTTCTAGCTTTACCGCATTGTTCATCTGGAGCTCATAGCACATCCATAACTAGATCTGTATCCAACTTAATTCATGCTGACCTTCCTCTGTCAAGGGTTTTTAAAATGCAGTCAACCACACATGGCAGCCAATTTGATGTCTGCAGTTTTAATAACAGCTAGACTCTCCCAGTAGTGCATGAGCTGCAGGAGGACAGGCTGTCTGCTTCAGATCTCGTGTGGTTTTGAAATAGTTTCATGTGGTGTGTACGATATCACTGCAGAAACTGACTCCCTCCAGCTTCTTCTAAACATCACTACTGTGTGTGATTTCTGTCAGCAATGCATACTTCCTGTGGTCCCTGAACCTCTGTGTTACCGTAGTTGCATATTCATCTAAAACTTAAACATAGCTGATGCACAGAGATTCCCCTAACCAGTTGGGTTGTTCCTAACACCATCTTCCATCTGTGTGTGTACTTTGGTATCTGTTGTCTTTTCTATTTTGATCCTAGTATGTTAACCAGGTGGATGCAGTGTCAGGCATATGGTATGCTTCACCTTTGGCACCTGCTGGCAGAACACACTTCTTACGGGTATCTGAGAGGGGGAGTCATAATGGACATTATCGTTCCCCTTGAACAGCGCGGCCTCTTCCTGCTAAAAGTAATTTTTCCTCCTTGGCAGAAAGAAAAGCTAAGTTCAGTGGAGTTGCAGCAATTAATTTTTCATTACAGATTTACTTTTAAAAGCCACAAAAAAAGGGTAAATACAAGACAGTTCAGGAGGGCTGAGAGTTTGGATTTTTTTTCTTTTTCTTCATAGTCTTCTTTGATTGTGCTATGAGTGAGGTCAATGCAAGGTAAGGTGTGAAATGCAGCATTCCGTGCAGTGAGTGTGCAGCTTTCTTTGCACCCAACAATTGATAAACCTTGTCATGTTGTAAGACCTACTCCACTTCATGACCAGAAAACAGTCCAGCAGCTATGTAAAAAATGGCTGTGCCTTCAGGACATCTCTCACTGGTGTGGAGCTTTTTCTCTCCAGACAGCCACTCTGAGCAAGGGCTGTTCATAGACTGGGCTGTCCTCACCCAGAGTCCTACAAGGGGGAGAAGGCAGCTCCCTCACCCACATACCTGCTGGCAGCTTCTGTTATCTCCCCATCTTCTGTCCCCAAGCCACACTGCAGCATTCCTCACTTCTCCCCTGCCCACAGAGGAGATGGAGCAGCCGACTCTGTGCTCCTTGGGCAAACTCTTACCTGAAACTCTTAAGGCAGTGGAAGAGGGCTGTGGCACAGTGCCAGCAAAACACCATGCGGTTGGGTTCATTTAAAATAAAAAAAAAAAGAAAAAAAGACAATCATACAATGAAGAAATGAAACAATTAATGAGTAAATTCAGTATGATTGCCCTGGAGGTTACTTCATTGGTTATGCCTCACTTATGAATGCTTTTCCACTTTATGGAGATCAGGGATCTAAACCTGTCTGGGAGAAGTCTAGCATGCGTAAGCTCACACTTCCTTCTGCATCAGGAGGCTTTGCTTTTTTTGCAGTTTCTTAATGCTGTGTTTAGGTAAGTTGTATATTCACAGAACTGGAAGGAGCTTTGGTGTTACAGAATGACCCTGATGACAAACAACATTTCTCATTTCTGAGCAACCTCATCTAGTTAAAGCTGTCCCTGCTCACTGCAGGGGGGTTGGACTAGATGACCTTTAAAGGTCCCTTTCAGCTCAATGCATTCTATGGGTCTACGATTTCTCAACATTTTCTGCCGCTAAAACCAATAAAACAATAAAACACAATTATTTAAAATGCTGAGGTTAATTAGTGAGAAACTCAGAAAGCAGTATAGAGGAATGTCTTGTTCACTGGTCACACCATGAGGGTGAACGATCTTAATCTGTACCTTAAATCCCTCTGTGCCACAGAAAACACAACCAAAAAAATCATAATTTTTCGTATCCTACATTTTATACTTTGCAGTTCACTGAAAGGTGGTCATACATCGGAACAACTTGGGGGGACATTCCAAACTGACCTTAGGTCTTCCCTCCTTGCCTGGTTAAACTGGTTTGTCTCTCCTGGGAGCAAGACCTGGCATCTCCTCACCTCTCAGGAAGGCTTTGGGGAGATGAAATTTTCCTATTCTGATCTCTGGACGTCCATCCAGTCCAGAAGTTTTAAATATGTGATGACTTGGTATTGTCCTGAGATCTCAGCTCAACTGATAGACATCATAGACCTGTTTTACAGGCTTATGGACTGAAGGAAGCTGTTGGACCCTCGATGTATTAGTTAAGGAGCTGAAAGACGCATATCCAAGACAACGGGTGTTGTGGTGCAGAACTGTGCTCTGTCCTTGGCTTTGTCACAGAAAACTGCTAAAATCAGACTTTTCAGAAGTGACTCCTGGTGGTGCTTCTCTCTGCCAGACTGCCTGACTGAGAGCTTGCTGCTTCATTTATGAAAATATTGTGGGCATTGCTGATTATGTTTCAGCTGTCAGCTGTGAAATGAGAAGTTGACAGCAATTCTCTTCTTCTCAGAAAGGCATTATGAGAAATACATCAAGTTGTGGTTGTGGTGTGTTTGGATAATAACACTTCTGGAGGACAGCCTGGAAGGAAATTTGCAATTCTACCTTCAGCTTAGGGTTTCTGCAGTGTGTCATTGGTAAGGGAAGAAGGGTTGAAAACTGAGGATAGACCAAATATACATGGGTGAACCTCACCCTCACTCTAGTCTACCCTCTTAGGCCTGGCTACTATTTGTAAATATTTGTCTTTGCAGCTTCTAATGTTCTTTTAACCATCTCTTTTTTAATGGCAGCTAATATTAAAACTCTCCAGATATACCAAAACAGAACGAACTTCTCATTTCATTAAGGAAATAGCAATGCTCTCAGTGCTGGTATCATCGGGAAATAAAATGAAAAAAGTAGGAAAATGTACTTTTTCTTCCTGGTAGGTGTTACTTTAACTCTTCTGCAAATGAATTCAATTTCCTTTCACTCAGATATTCTGATTGCCTACTCCCACTCCCAAGAGATCTACACAGCCAGTACAGAGCAGCACAAAGAAGGAGGAAGTGAAACAGGGCGGGACAGTTTACAAGAATTTTATAGTTGTAACTCATTAACAAAGAATTCAGTTTCCATTGAGTGGAACAACTTTAATGTTCATTTTGCCCTTGACATTTTTCATACAATGACACAGGCTCAAGGTGATGCCTACTGTGAATTTCATTGTTAAGCCCATTCCTGAGGTTTTTTTTCTTTTTTTATGAAGCAAGATATCAAGTTATCCAGTAAGTGGCAGCAAATGGCTTAAAGTTTGATCAACAGTAATTTTTTATCCAGTGAGTCTCTCACTAGTGAGTGAACAAAAGTAATGGATTTCTGTACATGAATGCAGTGGGTGAAAGAGAAAAGAGAGCTGTGCATTCTCCATGCTTGCCAACTCTCATAAAGAACTTGCCTTTAAACTCCGAACTAGTAGAACTACCTCATTTAACAAGATGCTTTAGCAAAAATGATATATCTATTCAGTTTGGAAGAGTTCAAGTTGACTAAGCCAAATGCTGATCCATTTGGCTTTTTGGTGATGTCCTATGCACATATCTCACGTGAATGGTGAGGAAGCATAA
>NW_009732528.1:0-9923 GCF_000703405.1 Apaloderma vittatum | reverse complement strand
GGGGGGGGGGCGGGGGGGAAGAAAAAAAGCAAATGCTATGCAAATAACCACCTTATCCCTGTTTTGTTAAATATTTAGGAAAGTAAATAGGAGAAGTTAGGTATTCAGAAACAGAAATAACCAAGAAATGCATTTCAAGATTACCTGAGGCTTCCTGCTTCTTTTCACTCTTTTTTTTTTGTAAAAAATTTATAAAAAATTTAATAGCCAAAGGCAGAGGCTTTTAACCCAAAGGCTCCATTTTTCCCGTTGTAAAGTCCCAGACTACATATCTGAGGATATGTGAGAGGTAGTGAAGAAACAGGCAACTGGAAGGGACTGCCGGTGACACCGATCTAACCCCTACTGTCAAAGGCAACCCTATCACATGCTCACTCACACGTTTTTATTGCCAAAAGGAGGAGTCAGAGCACCTTCCTTGAATCTCTACCTTACTGCAGCACAACAGCACAGGCAGTGTCGTCAGGCTGTACAACAATGTCCTACGTCAAGTACCCTGCTCAGCCCAAAGCAGAGGTCTCCTCTGAACTTTCTGTTCTCTGAATCTCATTTCTAAACAGGTCCTTTTGCATGACAGAGGTCTCTGCCATCTAGGTGTCCTGCTTTCTACCGGACAATAACGTCAGGTAGTGTGGGAGGTGAGGAGCAGCACTGTTGCTGGAGGGGATGGTGCTCAGTGGAGGGGGTGACAGGGATGGAAGAGGGGAAACAAGAGAGAGCAGTGGAAGAATAAATGAGAAAACAAGGAGACTGAGTAGGATAAGATAAAGAGAGAAAGGATAAAAGAAGATAAAGAGGTAAAGCCTCGCCTGGCCAGGCTGTACAAATTAGTTTATTTGTTTCTTTTGCCTGAAGCTGGAGTTTCTGCTGCCATGCCTGAAGAATCATGGTAGTTCCTCTCTTTATGTGTTCTAGTATGAAATCACACCATGTGTGTACAGGTGAAAAGCATCACATTCAGAGGATGCTTAAGCAAGGCCTTTCTGTGTGATGTTCACATTCCCCCTTGTCTCCCAGACATCCCTCAGTAGATGGATCCTATGATCATGCTTTCCCTTTTCTATGGTGTCCTTGTTTGGACATGGTCAATGTGAAAGTCCTGATTTGAGCTAAACCAAAACCAATTCTGTGTTCAGTGATTTTACTTTTCAGCTCAGTCTCTTCTAAGAGGCTGCACTTTCTGAAGTTAACATGTATTTGCAGAGAGTGTCTACTACTCGCAGTGATAACACCTCTTACAGTTACTGCCAGGGATTGGGATGCAAAAAGGCTCTTGCTGATACGTGCTCCTGTAGTGACCAAGATCACCACTGGCGCTTGTGTGCCACGCTGGGGGTGCCAGGAAGTAAAAGGGTCAGGAGGAAGTAACACTCACACCTCCGGAGGGGGAGTGGACAGGATAGGTGACCCAAACTTAACCAAAAAAGTATTGAATTCCATATACATCATACTCAGTAAAAAGCTGGGTGATCACAAGGGTTAAGCTCTCTTCTTCAATGGCTGGTGTCTGAGGAGGATGCAAAAGAAAGAGCTCCTTATTTTTCAGAAAACATATCTGAAGTACTGTCATATTCTTAACTACACAGCGTGCTATTTTCAGCATGATGTAGACAGAAAGACCTCAAGAAAGGCGGCTGTGCTAATGCCTTCAGATGGACTCCGAGGCTTTTTGCTCAGGCCATATTACTTGGTTTAAATGTCCTGATTCTTTCATAACAGCCAGGGCACACCATGGTGTGCTTCCTCCATTAGGCAGACTAAGGTACATAATTAAAAATTTAGAATGACATACAAGGAAAAAGTACCTGTCACCCTTTAGCAGGTACAGGTAACACTAATAAATACAAAGAAGATATTTGTTCTGCTGGAACCACAGTCACATCCAGAGTGAGGCAAAATCCACTGGAGTGGGGCAAATGCAGTAGAGCAGGCTGATAAATCCTGGCTGCTTTTCCCCTTTTGTATCTATCCCAACAGTATCATTGTCTCAGCCAGTAAACAAGACAATCTATGAAGAGCAGTGAAAACAACTGTGCAATTAACAGCCTTTTAATGACTTCTATTAAATCCTGGTTGGCAGTGCACTTTATTCTAGCAGCCCTGCTACAAATGTGAGAGGTAAATCTGAAAGCAGCCAACCGCTTGCCCCAGGGTCTGTGCAGGGCTAAGATGGCACTCGATCACATGGCCACTAGCCTGTGACCAAGAGTAGTCATGGCCACCCTGCAGTGACACACGCACTGGTGATCTACCGTGCTGCTGAGGAACATCTGTGAAGCAGCACTGTAATCCCTGCTGTGATTTCCTGGAAGATTAAGAGGGTAAAATACACTGTTTCCCAAGTGCCCCACATAGCAGCTTGCTGGACGGGAAAATTTTCAGTGTTTCCCAGAGCTCCAGACAGCAGCAGGCACATTAGCTCAAGCCCTATCAGTTTTTAGCCAGCTCTCTTGAAGAAACTGATCTCCCAGTTACTATGGCATTTCAAAGAAGGCCTTGCAGAGATAGCGCTCCTTACGGGTTTTCTACAAAGGTCAGCTAGTGTGCAGAAGAGAGAGGCCCAAAGTCATCTCCTTGCCCAAGAGAAAGTTGGTTGTCACCATCTGCAGTGGGACCCAGCGAGACAAGAACGGGGAGGGGGGGGAAGGCTGATGGTGTCAGGGGAGTCTGCTGAGGATGAGAATTTTGGCTTTCAGGATGCAAATCCACGGGTAAGGATTCAAATTCATTAGTTTGTTGCTACAAGAAACTTTCTGAAGCTGTTCTCACAGACTTATCTTCAGTGGAGGCTGAGTTTTTTGTCAAGAAAAGTCAATAAAGACACTTAAAAGGCTTGGGACTAGAAGTTAGTAATGTATCTGCTCCTAGCCATGGCCAAGGCTTTCTACATAGCCTGGAACAAGTCAATCTTCCATGCCTCATTTACCACATTTATAGAACTAGAATAAGATATCTTTTATTGTCAAATACCTCTGGTAGATATAAATAAAAATTCTTAATCAGCATCAAATATATAGTGTCTGAAAAGCTTTTGATTACATCTTTTCCCAAACTTGGTGTCAAATTCCTGCTTCTGGAAAATAATTTGCCTTTCTACACAGGTATTTAAAAAGAGTAATATGTAACATTGCTGCGATTGAGATAATGGCATTTAAGAAGGCAGTGATAAATAAAAACAGTTGCCTGACACAGGACCATTAGTCCAGAAAGTATGATCAAAGCCAAGTCTTCTTTTTTTATTCAGAGGAGGAGTATCCACTCCCTGCTGAGATGCTGATGATAAGGCCCTTAACCAAGGGAAGAGAGCAGCCTTTGATTGCCAGAACCAGCCCACCGTGTGCCCTCGGGGGAGAACAGATTTACCTAACAGCTGCTTAAAACTGGTTCAGCCTTTCTGGGCATCCCATGCAACTTCGGTGTCTCAGGACAAACTCAAGAGGTGAATTCCCACGGCCACTTCGCTCTTCCCCTTTCTCAGCTCAGTGCTTTCTCTGTGCTATCATTCCTCACAGAGACTCTAAGTATTTTTGCAATGGCTACGTGATACATCATGTCCACGGTGGTTTCAGCAAAGGGTCTGTCTATGCCTCCACCTGGTTTCCAGCAGTTAACATTGCCAGAGACATGGCCTGAAGCTGACTCCCCTTTTTGACTTCATACTCGACGACACCACAAGTGACCAACAGATCTCGACTCCATTCTGAATAACACCCGAGGCAACAGCTTTTCTATCTTACAGTGTGACATATGGGGAAAAACTTGCCTTTTTTTTTTTTTTCCCCCCCTTTCTCCCAGCTTCCCTACCAGCCTTACCAAGTTCCTCTTTCAGAATTAAACCCTCCGCATACCGACGGAGCACACGCCAGACCGCTTCTCTATTCTCGCAGCTCCTTTTCATTCCAGCGCTTTGCAGCTCAGCTTGCAAAACCAGCCCCCTCCGACACAAAGTTCAAAAATGACCCACGTGGTAAGGGCCAGAGTGGACAAATGTGCTTCCAAATAAAACCTGCTCGTGTCTGGACGGCCTCAGATTCAGCCAGTGACCTTTTCTTCCCAGGTTAAGTCCTTTCTTCAGAAGGAACCTGTGCGCCTGCAGGGAAGGTCAGGGCAAGACCCAGGAAGCTCCGTAGCTACAAGGCGACTAGGTGGCCAGTTTGCAGAAGTCCTTGGGGAAAAACCTTTCAAACTCTTCAGCCAGCAGGAGCGGCAGCTTCTGCCCGGCAGGTATGCTCTGTAGAGAATGCCCTGAGCTTTCAGGTTTGGCAGCATTTCTGAAAGGGTTCTGCTTACCTTTTCCCAAGAAAGCTTTGCCTCCCTGACTCCAGCCCGCAGCCCCTAAGGGCGTGTGCTGCTCTCCCTGTGCCAGACTTCGCCCTTCTCTGCCCGGCAGCTGTGCAGGGATCAGCTGCTCCGATCTTAGAGCACTGAAAGAACAAACTAAGGAGCTCCTTTGCTTTGG
Source organism: Apaloderma vittatum (assembly GCF_000703405.1). Taxonomy (NCBI): domain Eukaryota; kingdom Metazoa; phylum Chordata; class Aves; order Trogoniformes; family Trogonidae; genus Apaloderma; species Apaloderma vittatum. The sequence continues at coordinate 5,464 of NW_009732528.1, read as the reverse complement.
GAGGACTAGATCCTCATGAATATTCCTGCTAACCTAAGGAAAAGTGAATATACATCCTTTGACTGCCTCGGTTGCTGTGACAGGCTCCCTCACCTGCTCTTACCGTGAAGGAGGGATTTTAGTGGACCGGAGCGCTGCATTTTGGGCAGAGAGAGACCAAATATGGCTCTTATCCCTGCCCCCTCGGTAATTTTAGAACATGCAAACATGGCTTATATTTTGTGGTTGTGCTCATAGGATAAGGACTAAACTGTGGCGTTAATCTTCTCAACGCTCAAGGAACACTAAGCCCACTGTAACTTGCATGGTGAAATGTTGTTTGTACAGAGGATTAACAGATCCCCCAGATAAATGCGTTTGTTTTGATTACTTATCTGCCCTGGGGAGGGCAAAGGAACAACACACATGTTTTTACATCCAACTCTAACAGGATTTTCAAAGAAAATTTCAGTAGCGTACCTGGAGTTAGACTGCAAATCTCCAGATTCTGATGAATCTGCTTATATTACATGACATTTTTCTACTGGGCTTGTATACTTTCCTTGCCCATAATATGATTTTTTTTTTTAGCTTTTCAGTAAAGCTACACAGGGAGTTACCTACCTGCATGCTCTGGGCCAATATTTCTTTGTGACTCTTTTGGTGATAGGAAAGGAAATAATTTGTGTAAAGACACTTGGCTTTCTGAGACTGGCACAGGTAGTCCCTGGCTCTCTCCAAGTGCTTAAATTGCTTGTGTTTGGAGCTAAACCCGCTTAATGTAAGACTGATTTATCTAAGTTCTTACTCCCCCTTGAGTCTTCTCTGCAGTACTATGGTTTCTAAGGATTTACCCCAAGCTATCATGTGTCAAACAAGCAGCTAGTCTGCAGCACACAGTGAGATATCCTCCATCTGGCAAACGATCTCCATTTCTTGCCCTCTTAACACATTCGCTGCTTTGCCAGTGCATGATCCTGCTCAGCATCTTAGAGCCAAAACTCCTCATGATGGCAACATGGCTCCTCTGTTGTAAGTGGTCAACTATTGGAAGTACCAGAAGCCTCCAGGTCCCTGTGATGTCAGAGGACAGAGGTCAATAAGGAGACCAACAAAGTACATGGCTGAAGGTAGCCTTCTGTGTAACACACAAGAATTAGTAGTAGTATTAGTAGCTGGAAGCCCTGCCCAGGAGCCTCAGGTCTGTGCTCACCTGCCGTGTGGCCAGTGTCAACAGGTTATGGTTCATTTTATCCCCCTCCAAAAAAGCATAAAGGATGTGAATTTATCAAGTATTAGCACTGTTTGTTTTAACTGTGGCATGGTAAATCTAAAAAGAATTGCATTGTTATTTTAAACACGGAGAGACATTGAAAGGGATGAAACTTCATGGCAGCTCACTCATGGCATGTGTTTTATCTGAAATAGTGCTGTGCACTTTTGGTGGTGAGCAGCTACAGTAACATCATCTGCTTTAAAGCTCACCAGAATCTGATAATACCTTTTTGCAAAGTCTGTTCCCTAAAGCAAGAGGATCTTTTTTAGCTTGTCTGTGTGGTCCATTTTCCACAGGTGAGGAGTGACACAGTAAAAGTTGCTAGTGCAGGAGAGACAAGAGCTTGAAGTGGCTGCCCAGGCTGTCATAATCTGATGGTGGTAGCACAGATTCCTTAGGTTTCAGTAGCAGGGAGCTCAGTTGTGGGTGGTGAAGCCCGTCGGAGATGTGCCGGAGACACTCCGGTAGAGCTTGAAGGGTATGGTTCAGCTCAACCAACTTTGTGCCCCAGGCTGAAGCCCATTTCTGTAGGGCTGTGTGTAGGAAACAGGCCTGCCCTGTGATGCTGCTCCTTCTGTGTTCAGGAGATGCTGAGCCCTTGGGACTTTTAGAAACGTGAAGGTACCAAGTTCCTCTCTGACACCTCATGAGGCTTGTCAACAGGACAGCAACCATTCATGGTAGGGGACTGTGAAGGTAATTTATAGGCTGGGCTGCACACAAAGGGCTTTGAACCTCTGGGTTGCGGCCGCCCGAACGAGGGAGAAAAGGTAGAGAAAGCAGTTTTCATCTTCTCGCCTACTTACGGATATGAATAGCTGAGCTGTTCTGCAGGTGAGCTGCTTTGGGTGTTGGGCTGCTGTTTCTTGCCAGGAATGCTGCACAGCTCCCTGAGAGAAATGCTCCCACCTCTGAATTTCACAGAGTTTAAATTCATGGGTCAGATGATAATCAAGAAGACCAGATTCTTGTTTGTCTTGCCCCATTTCCCACCCCTCCACCTTAGTAGCTGAGATGAACCAGTGTGGGAAGTTGTAGCTGCTGTTACAGCTGCTATTTTTTTTTAATTTTTGTAGGTCGAATGGAGGTACTGGCTGACTTTTTCGTTTGCAGGCTTCCCCCCTCCAGGCAAACAAAGAGAAATACAAGAGATTTTTTTCCTCCCCAGCTTGCTCTCCTTCCAGTTGAGTCAACCTAAAGGTCTTTTCAAATCTAGGCAATTCTGTGGGATTCTCCATCTCATGTATGTTGGTCTATTCTAGACACATTCTGTTACAGTTTATGCTAGTTCTCAGTATCTGCATCATCTTCAGATCTGGGCACAAGTAACTGAGGCCTGCACCACTCTCGAGATGGTTCAATTAATTTCAGAAGATAGGAGAAATACTAATGGACAGGTAGCTTCACTGATATTACAAAATATGACTGTATGCAACAGACTTGTTTTATGCACCTATACATGTATAAATCTATTAACTGGGGTATGCTGACAGTGCTGCTTTGAGATCCAGCTGCGTGGATTCAAGACGTTGCTGTAGGTGCGTGCAAAAGTCTGCGTAGATATGAGGGGCCATCCAGCTATATGAAGCTGGAAGTAGTAAATCATCAGATGCAAATGCTAGACATGTAGCTCCTCTTGGGTGTTCTTAGTTGTTGAATCTACCAGGTCACAGATTTGGGATCCAGATCTGCTCCTCATATTACATTTTTGACTGGTTCTTCGGCATTTTTGAAGAATCCACAATAGCAAATTATCAACTACTCTGTTGCCGATAAGCCTCAATGTATAAATAAATAAATTGAGGTATAAACCTCGATACAGTTTGATTCCCCAGGCCTTATCTACCACAGAAGCTTCTGTCTTAGATATAACTTATCAGTTTAAGTGTATTAAGCAACAGCCCTGGCATAGTAAATGCAGCTGATAACAGCAAAAAAGGCACAAAGCATACGCTGATCTTGTTTTAAGTGTTGCAGCAACCCTGCAGAATTACCTTTTAAAGGTACAAACTGCCTCTATAAGATGACTGCCTGCCTACCCTTTTGAAAGGAAACCATGCCTTAGCTTTGCAAACCATTAGGGGCGTGAATTCTGTCTTCTCCCGGCCCCCAGCACAATAGAGCCTTATCTATCAACGCTGCGGTTAGAGGAGCCTTCAGACTGATTAGCCACACCGCAGCTTGGGTTGCTTCCATGTGAGCACTTAATTAGATTGAACTCTGCTAATTTAAGAGATAACAAGATAAGGTTAGCCCAGCTAAGTAAAGTATATGCGGCGGTCTTATCTTTTATCAGCGGTAGGCTTCCCTTGTCTTTTTCTGTTAGAAGTGTTTAACTTGCAATTCCCCACAAGGTGTTATCAAGGCTCACCTGAAAGAAAAGGAACCGGGAGCTCCCATTCTGCAGGCAGGCAGCCCTGGAGGGGATGCCCTGCAGAACGGGCAAGTCAATGAGCATTTTGCAAGTCCTCGGAGAGTGACAATGGCCATTGTTTAAAGCCAGGTGGAGGGCTCATTGCCATGTAAATTGTGCCCGCAGAGCACACACACATCTAGCTAGTCCCAGTACTTCACACTCCACAGACACAAGTAGAGAACGTGTAAAATACACGTAAAATACACTGATTGTAAAATTATGATGAAGCCTGCCCTGTTTTAAATGATACTAACTGGTTTCAGCTGGAAGTGGCCCTCCAGGAAAAAATATCCCTCCATCCCTCCATCCATCCATATCTCTCTCTCTATATATATATACATTACATAACCTCAAGGCAGATGTGCCTAACTTGAAGATGATCTCTGTACAAGTTTCTCAGTAATCGCAACTGCAGAACTTGTTTGACTTGAAAAATGTGTTGGTTTCATAATTTCTAACCTCAAACACCCTCAATAATGAATCAGACCTCAAAACTGTTATTTGAGCTCTTCAAAATGTAAGGTTTGGCTTATTTGTTCTTATTCTTTAAACTTTTGATGTTGTGTTTCATACTCTTTATAGCAAAGACAAAGACGAAATGATTCTATGAAAGCTGAGATTGCCATCTAATCAGTTATTTCCAGGAGGCAGGACATAAGATAATTATAAAGAAAAGAAAAAGATATGTTACAAAATCATATGCTGGAGACAACAGTATTTTGTAAACTACTAGGGATTTCTGAAGAAGAAGCAATTATGCATGTTTGTATTCAAGTGTGTAGAAGCCTGTAGCTCTGACTTGTGTGAGGGCACAGGAGCTTGCTGCTAGGATGCAAGCAGCTGCTCTGCTAAGCCAAAAAAGTGCTGACCCCTGACTACCTGCTGTTTATGTCTCAGTGATCCTGGAAACAGCCATCAACATTTCCTCCGGAAGCTGGAGATGTGGAGATGCTCTCTCATGAGCAGCATCTCCTAATTGATGACATGCACTTGGGACCCATCTGTTCTTCTGTGCTGGCATTGAGATGAATGACCCAGCACTCGAAAAATCAGGAGAAACCGCAAGTGCTTGTTACTGCTGGTTACGACATCATTGCATCTGCCTGGAACTGCAAGGGAGCTACAGTGAGAAGAACAGCATTTCCATAAGCACCATTCACACCATTCAAGAGCTGAATTCAACCTACTACATGGTTTGGAAGGCAGAAGGGAGAAGGATACAGCACTAAAGAGGGAATGAATCAGCATAGATGAGAGAAAAGCTATTCTCACTTTGTTGTTCTTGCTATATTTATTCTCATTAGTATTACTATTATGAGTATTATTATCTTATATTGATAGTGTTATAGTATCATTACCATATATTATACGTTAAGAGAATTAAATATATTACTACTATTATATTTTATTTAGTTATTTGTTTTGTTATTATAGTATAACATTTTATTATTATTACTATATAATAACTATAATTATTAGTAGCGTTATGCAGAAAAACTATGTGCCTGAAAAAATTCCTTTCCTGGGAATCACTACCTGAGGTCCAAGTATAGTGAGAAATGCATTAAAGTGTGCAGGGAAAGTTCCTCCCTTCCATCATGCACTACCTCATAAAAATAATTTGGGACTTTAAACATGGAGCATAGCCTACCATAATCCTGTACTAAAAAAATGCTAAACAGAAACAGTCTCGCCCCAGAAGTGCCTACAACTCCTGTATAAGGCATCTGTCCTACAGAGAGAAGACGTTTTGATAAACTACCAGTATCACAGAATGTTAGGGACTGGAAGGG
>NW_009732527.1:0-49105 GCF_000703405.1 Apaloderma vittatum | reverse complement strand
CCTTCCAGCCTAGGCCATTCTATGATCAAACTTGTAACCAACATATCCCCTGTAGCTGCCCTTGTCCTTCACGCAGGGAGGTGATTTTCGTATGCATAGGCCTGTCACTGACTGTCTGCAAAACCTAGGGGAAGAAATCCTGAGAGCTTGTAAGTGGGCAGTGCCTCCTGCAGGAGCTGAAGCTTTTGAAAACACCTGCCTGGGTGTTTGACTTTTAAATACGTAACTGTCCATAGCCGTGCTGTGCCTTGTTCCTGCACACACAGAGCTGAAATGGGACTAACACAGGGAGAACAACAGAGCCCTTTGCCCCACTGTCAAACTAAAAGCATATAATGGAGAAAGAAGCTGGTTGAGGCACATTCTGTGCAATGCTATGACACGGGAAGCAAAAGGAAAGCAAACCTCCTATTTCAAATAAATAACTTTAATGGTCATCCATGGTTCGGTAGGCTTAGACTCTCTGACAGTGCTCAAAATCATTTCATGCGAGGTTGAGTGGGATATACACTGTCAAGGCAACCATGCAGATGAATGTTGCTTATGTCTTACAGCTATTGTCCCCTGACTGTATGAATGTGGTTGGTAGACAAAGGACTTGGCAGAGTGGCACATAAAATGCCACTTTGTAAAAAAAACCAGTGAATCAAGACCCCAGCTTGTCCATGTTCAAAGAAGAACACGTCGCTCGTTGAGGATGCAAATGGTAAGCTCTCACCCCTCAGGGGGACAGAGCGTGCCTCTCTGTGGGGAAATTTGTTGTTCTGTGCTGGCTCAGGTGAAAACAGTAGGAGGATCAGGGACCAAAGCAAAGTAAGCCTCCACGGTTCACATATGCAGCTGGGTCAGAGGATGGAAGATCTCATAAGCAGGGTTGCAGCATGACATGTCTTCCCTTCAAGCTCCCCCAGAGACTGTGGGAGGAGGAGGGACCGGAGGAATCACCTTCACACCATTGTCTATTTCTGCACCAGGGCATCTCTATCCTCTGGTCTAGGAGAAGAAGGTCTTTGTTCTTGGCATATTTTTTAAAAGTCCTTGTTTTCCCTGATATTTTTATCATATGTTACCAATTTTCTAGACTTCAGAACTTTTCACTTTTTTGTATCAGCTCTGATCTGCTTCCCCTTTCCCTCTTTGTCATATGGTGCTTTTTTATTTCTAATTGGAGCCTTTGCTTTGCCCCAGTCTGGAAGAGATTTTAGCCAATGCTATCTTCTTTATTGATTGTGGAACTGTAATAATTTTGGCTTGAAAAATCATTGATTTCCACTAGCCTTCTGTCTTTGCCTTTCCTTCTGTTTGCTTATAATTTGCTTATCATTTTCTTAGTCTGGGGGAATGTCTTTTCTCCATCACCATACTTGTGTGCACGCATATGTGCATGCATATCATTTATTAAGAGGGATTGTCCTCTGTTTCTCCTATTAAGCAGAAAGACTGTCATTCAGTGCCTGGGCATTTGTAGTGTGAGATGTACAAAAAAACCTAGGACATAAATCCCTTCCCAAATATCAGCAGCATCTTGATGTTCCCCTCTTAATAGTGGTCAGACCTACCCACAGTTTAAGTGCCACGATCTTCATGTGTAAGGCTATGTCTATGCTGAGGTGAAGGTCTGCACTCTTGCACAAACACTTCTTAGCTTGAAACTTCCTAAGAAGGGTCATGACTAGGGGAAATGTAGATTTACTTATTTGAGCCCTAGGGAGCAGCTCAGCCCATGGTGCCAGCTCCCAGGTGAGCGTGTTCACCAGATGCTGAAGCTCCTGGGGGTGAGGAAGATGAGGCCCTTTGGGCTCCCCCATTTCCCAAGCACTGCTTGTCAAACATCCTGTTCAAAGACTGTGATATGGTCTGTGGGCAGAGCAATTACCCCAGGACAGAAATGTGTGGCTGGAGCAAGGAAGTTTTTTATTGAGACTCTGCAGAGCTTCTCCCTTGACCTTTTGTCCGGGCAGACAGCACTACCCCCACCCTCCTCACTCGGGACAACCCAGGGACATGCGAAAGCTCTAAATATATCTGCAATTTACACATGAGAAAACACTAAATGTATCTGCAGACAACAATGCTGAAGGTCAAGCATGAGAACAGGGGGAGCCTTGTTCAGAGCTGGCCTTGTTTTGCCCTGGGAGAGACTCCCCTGCACTTTGCTTGTCCATCCGCAAGTGTCAAAAAGATCTTTCCGCTCCAGCAGGACTGGGATGTCAGGTGGAGTTTTACCACCTTCCCCTCCTGTGCTGCTGAGCTCCAGCATGCTCAGTACAGGTGTGGGGGCTAGAGGTAGGGGTTTGCTTTGTTGCTCCCTGGTGCAGCACCTGACCCGGCCCTTGCTGGGGTCAACAGCTGGGACAGCAGCTGCAACAACTGCACCCCCTGTTTTTAAAATGCACCTGCGGGCACTGGGAGAGGACTGGCAAAGCAGGAGGCCCTCTACAAGACAAAATGGACAAGAAGAGGACACTGCTTCTGCAAACAGATTGAGCCTACCTGTAGCCGCCAGGAGTGGGTTTGACTCAGGACTGCTGGCAGTGGGGAGGGCTCCACAGCACCTGCTCCCGCCACCCCTGACAGAGCGCTGAGGCTGGCAGGGATAGCCCCATCCTCCCCTTGACTGCGAAAAAGGCAGGCAGGGAGAGCGGGCAGGGCAGGCACGGCAACAACCAGAGTCACGTCAGCTCTTCTTAATCTCTCCAAAAGCCATGTAAAACTAAGGTTTTGCAGCCCAGGCCAGCTGGTGCCGTGGTGCTGGCGGCACGCAGGTGAAGGGAGTTTGTGAGTTCAGGAGTTCAGGAAAGACAGGAGGGGAAGGCCAGTCACGTCCTGCCTGTGTGCGCTCAGTTAGACTTTCAGACAAGCTGCAAATGTTTAGATCAGACTGAAATTATTAGAAAATGAACTGATGGGTAGAATCCTGGCATAGTGTGGGTGTCTTGACATACACTATCTGCAAGCTCTTGATACAATCCCTGCTAAGGAGATGACGAGGAGTGGAGAGGGCGTAGGCTTTGCTGTCTGGCTCATTGCTTGAACACATAAATTCCTCGTGTTGCCACTGATTGTATTTACATAGCCTCATTTTTGAAGTAATTAGTTGCTGGATTAAACACAAGTCCGCTGTGATCCCTCTCAGTAGGAGAGGGAGAGATCTTTGCATTGGTCATAGAGAAAGCAGGACTGAGCAGGAACACAGGAGACACGCTGTCAGCAGGGCAGACCTGCCAGAAAAATCTGTGTTTCAGACTGAAATTTTATATTTGGCTTCATTTTAGGAAGATAGGAAGCATACCAAGCTTTGCAAAAACTTGAACTATTTCCGTGGATACTTCTATCAAAAAAAATACTGCAAAGTCTGATTTACTAGATGCTTAGTGTGTCAATAGACAAATCTGTGGCTGAATACACATATTTTCCGCAAATAATAATAATAATAAAAATCTCAGTAACACTTCATTTGTGTTACAAATCTTTTCTTTCTCCAAGAAAAATAATGAAATTCCCTGAATGCTGACCAGTTCCACCTGGGCGGGATTGTGGGAGGCTGAGGCAGAAAGGTGCAAAAATAAATCACCTGCTCAATATCAGTGCTAGGCAGGCATCACTCCAAGGAAATGGGGAGGAGGGGGCACATAAATACATACCGTTACATACTGAGTAGCAAAGCACTCAACAGCAGATGCTGGAAGAAGAACAGGAGACTGTTTCTTTTGGAAAGTTTGTGAGCTTTTTGTTACAGGAATAAAGGACCTGAAAAATGCAGTTAAATGCCTGATATCTGAATCACAGTCACGTTTGTAAGTACTTTTACTCGTAGGCTCTGGAGTGGGGCAAAACTGAGCTAGATCCAAGGATGATAAAAGAGTATGTGAGGTCCTGATCCAGGAGCCAGCTCTCCATTTTCCACATGCATCTATGGTTCTTCCATTAGCAAAAGGGATGTGCAGGGAGAAAAGAAGGTGCCTCTGTTAAAATTACCAGGCTGATGTCCACGGATCCATTCAGACTCCTGCAGTGCCATCTCATTTCTGCCACCAGTGTAGGAAAGGCAAAGGAACGTTGCCATAGTTGCTCCCCATCCCACTGGGTCGTAATCCTCAGGAGTTGTGAAGGAGCCATTGGCGACCAGCTGGCACCGGAGGATGGGACAGGGGCTGTGTTACCCATCAAGATTGCTGTTGGCTCAGCTTTGTCCCCAGCTGCCTTACAGTCTCTCTTCAGTAGCATCACCTCCCTCCTCCTCTCCCCAGGAGAAAACCTCTCTCTGGGATATCACTTGCCACTAAATGCAAAATTATGATTTCGGGATGACCTTCTTCCCAAGGGTCCGGAAAGCTCGGCCACAGCGGTTTTGAGTGTTGATGCTGTCAGATTGCTTTAGAAAAAAGGGTTTGATAGTGATCATATCTCAGCTTATCTCTGCTGGTGACTCCATTATAGTCAGTTCGCTATCCTTGCTGTAAAGCTACTTGCGTTTGTCAAGTAGAAGGCATCGTTGTGCCCTCTCACCCTACAGATTAACATCAGGTCAGGGAGTTTGGTGGGTAAAGAGAGAAACGATTTGTAAATGTTTATTTTGTGCTATTATTCTTTAACTCGTTATCTAAGCAACAGATTGAACCGTGTGTATCTCTGAAGGTCAATTCTGAGGATCAAGCTGCTAATTACATCAAAATACAACATTATTATTACTGCAGCAACTGAGGGGACTGTACATTGATACACTGAGCAGAGAGGGGCCTCAGCTTCATCTTTTCTTACAGGGAGCTACACTGCAGATGTAAAAGGTAATATTCCAAGCCTGGGAGTTGGCTTGGGGGTTATGTGAGGGTGGCAGCTCTGTCACTGCAATCTGGGTCTTCTTCCAAAATGTAATTAAATCAGGTTTTATAAGCTTCTCTGTGCTGCACAAATCCATGAGAGGCAAAAGAAAGGTTTAACAGGCAGAGCAGTTAGAGAAATAATGAGATTTTAAAGCTCCATTTGAATAGAACAATGAATCAAAATAGTGCCTCAAAATGTAAAGAAATATTTAGCTTTTTTTGTTCTCTTAAAATAAAGTTAAAAAGTGTTCTCTTCCCCAGAAGGATTATTTAAATCCAGTAGAATGCCAAATGGCATTAGCAACATATTCTTTCATTTCATTCTGATGCCATGAATTATATACAAGAAGGTACTCTCTTCACAGCACGTATCTCTACAGTACTTCAGTCCTATATAATGGGCTCAAACCCCATTCACAGTGTCACTGAGGAATGCTGGTTTATCCAGATTATTTCCAGGGATGCCATATGGTGCAAGGTGACAACAAACCCTACCTATAGTCATTACTTTTGTCGCCATCTGAAACAAGATACCAAAACAGAAAGAAGAATTTTGCTATCGTGCAGCATTGCCTGGACAAGCCCAGTGAGATTGATGGAACTTGTGGCTCAGATGACGTTCTGATCCTCCAGGTTTTCTCATGTGCCAATACAAACTGGAGGGATGAGATCAGTAAAAACATTTAAGACACGTGGAAAGAAAACCTGGAAACACAGAAAAACACCTGAACCCCATTTTCAGTCAATCATATTTTGGGACAGCAGATAATCCAGGAAAATGATTGCAAGAATGCAACCTGCGAAGGACGATGGTGTGTACTAAGGATTTGGATGTCAGCCTTCAAACAAGCAGAGAAGCTTAAAGTCTGCACCATCTACAAATGACAAGCCCTAGGTGTGGGATCAATATAAGGCTGACATGCTAAATCTATGTAAAAGATCATATCTAAACCGAGTGTCACAAATCACATCTAACTACAGGCACTGAAAAACAGAGAGGGAAGTCAGAGTGGTTGAACAATTGCATTTCAGTCTGGTCTGTGTTTGCTTATAAAAACATTTGTGCACGTTCCTGCTATCTCCAGTGACAAGTGTGAAGACAAGGGATTTGAAGGCACAGAAATATAAGGCTGACATGAGGCTGACCCAGTAGATCTGTCCTCTTCGTGACCAGCATGGCAATTGCAGCTGTCTCACATCCCCCTGCTCCTGGAGATTGGCTGAAGGCAGAAAAGAGTAAGCCAAGAGTAGGATTTTTTCCGGAGAAAAATCCAGAGGTGATGGAGAAGTACACGGCCCTGGGTGCTAAGGGCCAAGCTGTGGGACCTTGATGCAGTGGATAACCAGACTGTGGGAAAAAACCTTGGTCAGAAAATGCCAGCTTCTGCCAATTTGCACCCCTGAGGAGGTTTCCTGAAGCAAGGATATCACAACCACTGCCTTGGTACTGGGGCAGCTGAACGCCCGAGCCAATGCCAAGCCAGTGTCCATCAGGCCAGTTCAGACAGTTTATGAACAGAAACAACTCCTGACGTCAGCTGCAGTTACTGTGCCCCATGATGGGTTCCTGCCTGGTCCAAGCAAGGATATGGCTCTTCGTTAATTCCTGTCCTGTGGTTAACATCCTGAAGGAAGGGTGAAGCTTAATGACATGTTGATCCCACAATACAAAACCAAATAATTTGAATAATTAGAAAAGGAGAGCTGGGTCAGGACAGTACCTTTGGCCCAGACTGCACCCAGAGGCATTTTCTCCACATCTCTCATGGTCTGCTGTTTCCAACTCTGCAGAATTTTGGCCTTGTAAATAGTGTCATTAAATGTTATCTAATCTCTCCTGAGTGTATGGTTCATGGGTCTGAGCTTCTGAAGCTGTGGTAGCTGAGAGTGCCACATCATGCAGAACTGCTCTGATGACGTTCACAGGGCAGATAAATTCCTATCTTGAGAGACAGACCAAGGAGCATAAGACAGGTATTGTCTCACCCACCGAGAGAGGCCAGGCCAACTGCTCTGCATAAAACCTCCAGCATCCTAGGGAGATAAAAACTGGCTCTTCTGAACAAACACACTTTGCATCCTCTTCGTTTTGTGTAACATCTGCTAAAATCAGTGTTTGCTCATTCAGGCGGGGAAATGTTCACCCATAAAGAAGGGAGCTAGAATGGAAATTATCTGCAAGCTGGCAAGGAGGGTTTGCATCCACTTCCATTTATCAAAGTAAATATCTTGAGCTCTTGGTGGGCAAATACCCCTTCTCTTTCTGGAGAAACAATGAGTCATAGGGGCTGAAGCTCTCCTCCAGGCTTGCTCAGTCCAGGGGTGCTCTGTTCTCTTTGGGTGTGTTTTGCTGTCAGCTGTAACTGATATGAGTCTGTGGAAGAATGCACCGTTTATTTCAAGACCATTTCTGAAAGGAATTCCTGGCTCAGTGTTATTGGCTCAAAGGAAATATCTTCTCCAGAGAACGTACTTCCTCAAATCGGGCATCTTGGCAAGTGATCATTAGGAGTCTGACGTTTCGTTTTGTGGTAACTAAACACTCAGAAGAATCCATGACTGGGTTTCTGAATGATTTCTTTATTCATTTTAGAGCAGAACCTCACCATGTCCAGGCTTTTAAGGAGTGCTAACTTTGCATGCACACTGTGCATTTTAGGAGTATCTATTTCAGCTGCACGCTGTGAACTGGGGGGAACAGTGTGCCCCAGTGCCAAAGGTCAGAAAATGGAAATGCAGTCTGACAGAGGCACATAGACAAAGGCGTGTGTAATGTGGAACGGTGCTTTTGGAGGAACAAATAACCAACGATGCTGAGCTTCACGCATCAGCAGTAGGAAGCCTCCAAGAAACTGAGAGACTCCCTAGAGTGCCAAGGTGACAGCGGGATATTTAGGAGTATACAGACCTTTACAGTGGAGCTAAAGATTTATTAATGCCAATCTGAGCCACAGAGAATGGTGGAAAATATTTGCCCCAGATGTATTTTTTCAGGCTCAAATTGTAGTCAGTGAGATCTTAAAGCGTGAGGTGCAAAACAAGCTAAAGAGTCACAAGCTGCTTGGAATGAAAGGTATATACCCCAAGAGAACTGGAGGAATTTAAGAAAAAGGGAGCTGAGTTGCTAACAAAAATACGCTGCCTCTCATTATGTCATATCTGTATTTTAGAAAGAGCTGACCCTAGGATGAGGGACGAGTGAGCCCTTCTCCAGTGCCAGCTGCATTTGGTGAAACTAATCAAAAGCAGAAGTTTAGTTGGATGAACATGACAGAACGGGGACGACTCGGTCTGGATTCACTGAAGAGAAATTGTCTCTCTAATCTACTAGAGTTTTTAAAATACATTGCCAGAAGAGTGGATGTGACTTTCTTGGGCTTTCAAGAGACACAGGACAAAGTCCTTCACAGGAGGCAATCTGGGAAACAAATACCCTAATACATGAGACCAAATATTGTCACGGACCAGAAATTGGCTAAGAGAAAACAAAATAAAGGACAACAGGGCAAAGAAGGAACATGAGCCCTCCTTTACCATATACTGCAGAGTAAAATTTTCCTACCAGGACTGATGCTTAGTATTTTAAATAAGGAATTAAAGGTCTGACAGAACTGTGAGATGCGTTGGAAGTGCTGGAGGCTGTGAGGAAGCTCTGACAGCTGGGGTGTGCTGTGTCTCCTGCTTAGTGGGGTTTTGAAATGCACAGAACAGTGCTGCTAAGCAGCTACTCACAGGTTTATGCCAGCCCAGCAGTTTTTGAATCTTTGTTTTTACTTGCTTTGTAACCGAAGCTGCTTTAAATTAGCTTTGTCACTTTTCCAGGAATAAGTATCTCTTGCAGCCCTTCCTCAGAACCACTGCTCTGTCGAAATAGCTACATGGGATTCACCTTTCTTGCAGTCTCCTTGGTGTACATGCAATTAGTCCATAAAGGATCACAGCCCGGTGGGATGTTGGGATCAGTTTGTGATTCAGCTCTTACCACTTCTGGACTACTAAGCAGCACAGCTAGCACTGCGTCTTCTCAAGCTCACTGTGTCCCGCTAGACATTGCGTGAGTCCCACCAGCAGCTCAGCACAGTGGTCGGTCCTTCGTCCAAGGATTTTTGTATTTCTTCCATCTGAAAGATCTTCAGAACCAAATATAAATGGAGCTGTTGTTTAGGAAAAGGCGTCCCTCAGATGATTCACAAATTAAAAAGACTAGAAAGACTCCAGGATGTGTAACTTGTTATTAAAGATTTCTTATTTTCCTGTTAAGTCATCTTGAGTTGTGCATCAGGTTCATATTTTTTTATACAGATTTTGCAAAATTCTTATTTACTGTTTCTGGAAACTTTCCTCTACACCACATTATGTGTTTAAAGGCCTTTCTCCAGGAAGTATCTTGCTTATAGTGCAGAAATAGCCACAGTAAATGGTTTTAAGTTACTGCTTCTATTACCAGCTAAGTTTGTCAGTACTTACAGTCTCCTTCTGTTCAGACATACTTTATTATTCCCTCTGCATTATCTGGTCCTCATCCGGAGTTACTGGCAGATTCAAAAACGACAGAGGTGCCAGTAGTGAAACAGATGGCTACTTTTACCATGGTTATAGATGCATTATTTTAGCAGCTAAACTGCTTTGGAAACTTTTCCCGAGAAGGCAATCTCAGCTTCCATTAGTCCATTAGGCAACCATAACAGAAGATGATGTCTTTGTGAAAAAGTAGCAAAAAAAAAAAAAAGAAGCAAAAAAAGCGCAAAAAAAATTAATAATAATAATAATTTAAAAAGCAAGCTTGAACCACCCAAGTTCTTTAGGCCAGATTCATATCTAAAATACAACTTCACTAGTGAACAGTGTACGCAGAAAGAGCTGCTTGTCTTATTAGTTCACTGTAATATCAGCTCTGAACTAAAATAACCCCTGGTAAAGACAAAGCAGTAATCGTTAGAATTGCTAAATTCTTTGTACAGTATTAACAGCACTTGAAATGTTCAGACTTTTGATCAATGGGTGGTCTTCTGCTGGGAGCCCCCTATTAGCTCAACCAGCTGATACAATATCAAAGAGTGGAGTAAAGAAGATGAGGCAAGGAGGAGATTGTTCTGATAAGTATTTTTAAATGGGCCTGTGGGGAGCATTCTCAGAACCTCAACAACACCAGCACTGAAACCTGACAGAAAATGAGCTAAATATTTGTAAGAAACTTTTATTTTCCCTGAGAATCTTCAGTGAACTCTGTCAACCACTACTCACCATCTGACTTCTCACAAATGTATACATTAAATATGTTCTGGAAGAAATTGGGTTTTGTTTTGCCTACTGCACAAACACACACATACACACGCGTATCTACAAGTCTTAGGTATATAAATGTTTAAATTGAGTAAAGCCAGGTCAATTCCTGTTGTAGTCCCTCCACATTCATTTGCCACTCTAATTTACAAGTTAACTTTCTTCTTCTTTTTTAAGGCCATCATTGACAAAACCCTAAACTTGCTGAAGTCAAGAGAAGTATTGTTACCAACATCCATAGGCTTAGGGTGTCACTCCTGTTTTTCTAAATGTCCTACCAAAAGCTAGACAGTTTGGGGCAATGGAAATAATAGCAAGTATTGAGACTTAGAAGAGACCGTCTCCTTTAATCTGGATTTGATAATATTTAACATGATAGAACCCTTTGCTTTTTAGTTCTCTAAATGCAACAGCAGCATTGTATAAGAGCATTGCTCACTGTTCCTGTAACAGGGGTGGAGGTGAATGGTAGGGCTACAATGTTTAAATGTATTTATCTCATTACAAAGGGTCACCTGTAGCGCAGAAGTGCAAGAATTTGCACATCAAACATCATTCCTGAGTTAACTGAAAGCTCATGTTCTTGCTTATGCTGTCAAACACAAATCATCATGAGGGGGCACTAAAGAGCTATCAATAGCAAGGTTATTTTGAGGCAAGGTTTGTGGGGAGATCACCAAATATTTTGACTGAGATTGGAGATAGTCTGATTTCAAATTGTCTTCAAAATACTAGGAAGATGAAGTTTTCCATGAGCCTTTCAAGACTCTCTTCTGAAAACTGGGCCTGTAATATATTGGGTTTGTAAAGCCGAAAAGGGGTCTGTGAGAGATGGGCAAGTCCTTTTAATGATGTATTTCAAATACTTCCTGTTTTACAGAAATGTTCTGTGTGGGAGACTAGAGATATTGCCAGGCCTTACAACACCTGGCAGCACAAATGGAAAATGGATGAATGAAATGCATTTTGACATCTCGACAAGGAAGGATGGGCTATTTCCTTCTCAAGACTGGGCTATGGATAGAGTGCCAAAGCTGCTGCAGTTGGATTCAGCAAAGTCAACACCAACAAATCCTCTGTCTCATAGACAAAGCAGAGGATTTTCAAAATTAAAATGGGCCATTTCACAAGAGACTTGTGAGCGTTCCTGTGGGACTGTACTGCTAACAGATGTCCTCAAAATTGTTCTCGCGGGCCCCCTTGAAATGGAATGCACAGATGGCACAAACTGCAACCAGACACTCTCAGCACAGTGCAGCCTGATCACTAATTTTGCGCTCCTGGTTTAAATCTGAGCAACTGCCTCAATGGAGCAAGGTCACTTGCCACGTCTCAAGCCCCAGGGATTTCAGTGAGAATGGAACTGCAATTCAGATTAATCACAACAAAAATAATTAATATCTGCTTATTTGCAATTAATTTTCCTTCTTAGACATTTCTTTGCATAGAATGATTGAGGGAATAATAACAAGATGTTTCCAAGCCAGAGGCATAAAAAGATGTGTTGGATTACAATCCAGGCTCAAAATTTGTGGCTGGTACTGCCAGAACTTTACGATCCTAGTCTTGCAGTCCAACACCTTCCCAAGGGTGGGGTGTGAGCCTTGCCAGAGTCATGCTGCAACAAGACTGTCGTCTTGAAAAAAAAATCTTAGTCTTTATTTAAAGACTTTAAAGACAAGAAGCAAATAAAAACACGGTGTCATCTTTGGTAAACTGTCTCCGTTGCCAATTTCTGGTAGAAAGTTCACACCAAACTCCTAATCTGAAGTTGTCTGACCTCGTCTCCTCGGTGCTCATCGCACCGAGATCTTCCAGTGCCACACTTCTGTTAGACAGGGATCAAACAACTCTGTCACCTTTCATTTTTTCATATGCCACATACATGTTTTTTCTTGTGGCTGTTTTACCAAGGCATATTTACCAATCCTTCAGGCACATGCTAGAGTTAACTATTCACACCATAATTTGTCAACAATTTCTTGAATTCTGGACCCCACACAGGAAGACTTTCAACATGGACATTCATCCCATTTAGCCTTTCTAACGGCTGCATCATCTCGGTAGGCCATGGCAAGCTAAATACCCACTACTTCTTCCTAGTCCTTTGCCAAGGCAGTTTTCTGGAGAATTGTGCCCTGATCTGTGATAGCATCTTGCAAACTTTGATTCCAAATGTATCATTTGTATTCAGTCACAATGGAAGGCATCTTGTCCATCCAGGTTCATTTAACAATATAATCATGTTTGCTCAGTATCAGTGCTCTGACATCCTTCTTCTAATCCACTCTTTGGTGTTTGTATCACATTAACTTTGTGAGGACTTGGATTGATTTTTTTCCATTGATCATAGAGTTGTACAACAATTTGGGTTGGAAGGAACCTTTAAAGATCTACTTCCAATCCCACTGCCATAGGCAGGGACATTTTTCAGTTGGTCAAAGCCCCATCCAACCTGACCTTGAACACTTCCAGGGAGAGGAATTCCACAGCTTCTCCGGGCAATGTGTTCCAGGGCCTCACCACCCAATAGTTAAGAGAAATGCCTAACAGCATGGGGACAGTTGCTGTGCAGCCTTGGAAGAAGTTTACTTCATTAATTGTGATACTTGTCATTCTGAGATTGGCTGGTTTAGCCAGCTTTCCTCCATATCAGTGTACGGTGCATTGTTTTTTTTATCTTTTGCTCAGAACTTCTTAAGTGGTCTTTCATTTCTGTTGTCAATGGAAACTGTGTGTGTATTCAGAAATGAATGGATTATTTGCTTTTGTTTCTAAGCGGTTTTTTTTTCAGAAGCTTTCACTGCAGGAATACAGATTTATTTTTGCTATTTTAAGACAAATCTTTAAAAAATCTGACCTAACCATCATATTTTCACATGCTTCTTTCCCAGTTGCTTGGAACAGAGTTGTTTCTGTTTGTTAAACACTTTTCTATGTGAGTACATGTATCAGTTGATTGTGGTAATGATCTGGACTTAATTTTGCCGGTACACAAGAAATCCAATTAAGTAACACCATTTATTTCAAAGTCATCACTAATGTTAATTCTGTGGTCAATTCTTCTTTGACTTCCAATATGAAGTTCAATACTAGATTTCCTGGATTAGATGGAACTTTTTTGAGTAAGGAAATTAACTTATATATTTTTTAGAAATTACAGGGATGTTTAGTTTTGGCATCGTAATGTCTCCAGCATACATTAGAATGATAGTCTCTCCCTTCCATCCACCCACTTCTTTTTCTTGTGAATTCTGTGTATCTACAAACAGATAACTGTAGTGTGAATGAGTAGTGTGTAGAAGATACCAATGGTTTTCTGCTTTACTGATTAAGATAATAATCCTTGACTGTCAAAGGACTTGTTTCTGAACTCTCAGACAGATCCCAGCAGTTCAGTTAGTGTGACTGCCTCTCCTTCTTCTGGCCACTTGATCCTTTTTCAATATGATTCTTCCCTTTGTATCTTTGACAATTTAATTAATTCCACTCCCCATATTTTGATTTTGTACTAAGATGCTGCTGACTCTTTCCTCACTTCACTCTCTGGTTTTGGATTTAACAGTTAGTGTAGTTAGATTAGTTTTTGGAAAATGGCTTATTTGCCTCCTCCTGTGGGGCACAGTCTGCTCTTTGGACAAGGCACTAGTTGCTGCAGCCATGGCCCTTGGCTCTCTACCATTGACCTGGCCAATGACTCACTGCCAATTTTTTTTCTATCTTGCATTCTTTGCAGGAGAGAGATGTTTTATGAGACCTTCACGTGTTCTTCTGTGACAAGACCTTTTCAAACTCCCTAAAATCTTGGGAATTTTTTCCCTGTATTCCATTTAGAGGACCTGGGAATGTGGGGCAGTTTTTACACCCCACTGCTGCTGCTTTTCTGCAGGCTGCTCTCTGGCTCCCATTGTGTAACATCTTGCTCCTTGTGCTTATGCTCCCTGGAAACTGCCACACTGCCTTTTGCTCTGATCCCTGTGTTGCTCAGTCCAGTCTTTGTGAAATCTGAGGCAATGATGCTTCTTGTCTAGGGTTCTCCAGAAGCTCCAACATGTGATGTTCCCAGCCCTGTCGCTCCTGCCCTGGAACTGTTTCTTCTGTGTGCACCATATATACTTGATATCATAGAACATAGAATGCCCTAGGTTGGATCATTTAATCCAACCTCCCTGTCATGGGCAGGGACGCCACCTCTCGTCTAGACGAGGCAACACATGGGGACCAAGCAGGAATCGAACCCATGACCTTGATGTTGTCATTGTTGTCAGCACCAAGCTCAACCCACTGAGGTAACCGGCCCCCTGTATCCTTTTCTTGATGTCCGTTGCAGCAGAAACCACAACCTGTTCTTTGCAGGTCACAATGCTTGTCGTTTATAGTGTTCAGACTACAGCTGTATTTACAAACCACATACTCACAGCTCTCCAGCCAGGCCCTGAAACTCCATGAATACTGGTTCTGTTTGCTACTACGTAAATGAAAATGTTGCTAAATCTCTATTCTTCAAATAGCCCTAAGTTTCCCTAAGAGTCCAAACCCTCAGACAATATGAAATTAAGGTTGTAAAATACAAGCTACTTGCAACCATAGCTATGCAGTAGTTGTCGTCCTCAATTCCATGTTATTGAATTTATGTTAGTTTATCTGGTGGCAATATTAGAACCAATCTGCTGGGGTCCCCCAGCCTCATCATCCAGTGTGCCAGGTCTTCATGAAGGGAATTGAAAACACAGGTGGGAGATGATTGATCTACCACAAGGATAGAGGCCTGTCTCTATAACCGCTACATACAGAAACAAAGTTCAGTTCTACATTCTTCTGTCATCAGGAGTGCCCTCACTCAACATCCATGGACATTTCCTCCACAGAACACACATCTGTTGGTATTAGCTGAGCACCAAACTACCAAGGTCTTTTTTCTTTGGTTCTTCAGTCTTCTCATTCGTATTACAGTTTTACTGCTATAGAAAGGTCCCATGAGGCAGGTTTCTCATGATTTATGGACACCAAATGAGTTCAAAACCCCTTACCAATAGCCAAACCAGGTGTAGCCTTGAAGATAAAATTTGCATTTCTCTGGATACAAATCTGATTTCTCTGAACTTTCCAGGCTGCTTCCACACAGTCATGATCCGTGCTTACTCTACCCATTCATCTGCTTCTGTGTCCTACCTTATTAACTATCACGAACTCACTTGTCATTATTCAATCTTCCTGTTACTTCATAGGGATATAACCTAGAGCAGTTGCTCCCAAGGACATTCTGGTTTTTCTCTAACTCATTAGAAAATTATATTTGTCCTATTTTTTCTTCTTCTTCATACTTAATATAGAAGCCAGTAGAAGAACCTTACAATTAGCAAGGTGAGATGGCTTGGTTGGTTAAGGCTACAATAACCTATTATTGTGGTGAAGGTTGAGTGAAGCACTATAGTAGGTGACAGATATAATATATGTTCAAGCCAGGTGAGAGAAGTAGTTAAGCTCTTTTTGTCATCAGCAAGGCAATACAGCCTTTGGGCAGCCACCCCTACAACTAAAATAATCTGTCATTGAATTATGTTGTGTTATATGGTTACGGGTTACGTGTTATGTTATATGGTTACAGGTACACAGATTGAATATAAATGCGCAGACTGTCATTTTTTTGTATGTGAGTGAATGAGAAAGAGGACTGGAGGTAAAGCCATCCAAACTAATGTAATCTTGCCTGGACAACTCTTTTTTCCCTCTTGTCCTACATTGTTTCAGTTATTGTTAGACAGTTGCTGGTTTTCAGCCCAAACTACTCCAGTGTCACAGTGAATAACTCCCATCAGTAACATATAGTGTTACTATATACTGGAAGCTTTCTGGACAACGCGGCCAAACTCTTCCCAAGCATACACAGATCCCAGGTTTCAGAATAAAGTGCAGAAATTTCTGAATGCATACGTACTTCTCCCATAGAAAACAACCCATATATCAAATGTGCATTCATCTGGATGTTTAGGTGACTCACATTTCAACTTCTGTTTCCAGTACATACTGCAAGCTGCTTCCAGAACCCCATGCAGGTCGTGGACCCTGGGTGGTTCTCACCTGCTCCAGATTAAAAAAACCCACACCATAAACCAGAAGATTACTATAATTGGCAACAAGACTAATTAGTAACATCTGCCACTTCCTTAGGGAGCCTCTCCAAGCAGGAGAGGTTATAAATGTCTATAGAAGATGGCACACTATCAACCTACATGGCTTCACATATTTTGTCCGTACATATATGATTATCGCCATACCTGCAGCATGACGATGGGTCCAAAAATATCCAGGCATTAAGAGGTATAAGGCATGGTAGGATGCAACCAGAGGGAGCAGAGCAGGGGTAGTGGGAGAAGGGGCAGGCAAGGAGAGCAGAGAGCATACTTCACATATCAGCATTCGCTTGATCCAATTTAGGAACGAGCATCACCCTGCTGTGGTCATGGTCATGCAGTATTTATAGAACACCATCTCCTGTCTCACAGACATCTAATGGCAACGAAGCATTTGCTCCAAGAGTAAAGCAGAACTGCCTGGCCTTTGGGACCAATACAATATTTAATAGAAAATCCAAATAATTTGTTTACTTCTGTGATTCCTCCCAAAACCAAGTGTTTAATCTTTCAGTTTGATTGATAGAAAACTCACTGAAATCAATATTCTACCCTGGCCCAGGTCCAGAAAGGTACTTAAATGAATGCCAAACTTCACGCATGGAAATAATCCCACTGATGAGTGTTCCTGATAAATTTGGGCTTTTATTTCAAAACACTTGCCACTTTTTCACTCTATGGTGCTTGTCATACAGTTATTTAAGTCTTCATTTAAACTAGCATATACAGTAATAATATTGCGCTCTTTATTGCATCTACTCTGTATGATCTTTATAAAGAAGTGCATTGTGATTGCACACACGTATCACTGAAAAAGGACCTTCTGTGATTTTTATAAATGAATCTCCATCAGCATTTGGAAACATAAGCCTCTCAGTTCTGCTAGGCAGTCTCAGGGTCCAAGGAGTACATTTTATTTTCAAGCATCACATCATATTGTTTCTGAAGTGCCATTTTCTTAGAATTTTTAGTCTGTGAGAAGATTCAGATGGTTATGGATTCAGCACACTTCAAACCACAATAAAATTTTAAAGAAGAATGGTGAGGATACTTCCCACATACTAGAAATTCTGCTTTCTCCTTTGGTCTATTATTATAGGAGTAGTCCAAGGTCTCTGTTAGGGTCAGAGATACCCAGCATTGGGACTAGGCATTTTTTGCACCTTCTACAACTAAGTTTCATTTTGGGGATCATACTAAAATACTAAGTTTCATTTTGGGGATCATATTCAGGGGACATCTTAGGTGGAATTAACTGGACAGCCTCCACTAGCATTGCTTCCTGAAGAGGCAAACACCCAGCCCCATGTCATTCAGTGGGACAACCTGAGGGACCTTGGCAGGACAGCACTGCTTGTCCATCAGCCTCTTACTTCTGGGCTCTGTAGAGGAGGACTGAACACCACCCTGTGAAGGCACTGAGGATGCAGCTCTCCTATTTTTGTATTCCTGTTTTACAGGCACACGTCTTGTCTGACCCAGCCATTCCCCTCCTGTCTTTCACCTCCCTCGCTGCTGAGCTGCTGCTGGTCTCCATTGCCCTTCTGAGCGGCATGAGGGCTGGCTGGAATGCAGCCCCAGCCCAGCTCTCCTGTGCATTGCAGCTTCATCTGGCCCTGAGCACACCCTGGGAGCTGCTGTATGAGTCAACACCTGAAAAATGTCTTCATTCTTCCAGACCCTTGTGTTTTCCAGCAGCGGCGATTCCCTGAGAAAGCTTTGGGACTTGTAGTGTAGTTCCACATGGACAACAAAGGACACATCTAGACAAATGCCTTTGGAGAGATTGTAGATTTGTTCTGCAAAGGAGAACAGGAGAGGTCTTATGGTCCGTGCACTTCACAGAAGTTATCTCTGTCTTTTGTTAATATCTGTTCTGTGGTTGTTAGATAAAAATATGTTGCATTGTAAATATGCTGTGACGCTTTCAACCAAAAGCCATAAATTTACAGAAAAGTCATTATAGATACAGGTATGCTAATAGATTTGGACTCTGTGGAGAGAAAGGCCTGTGAACCAGTGCAGAACACTCAGAGAGCAGCCAGGGTGATGCCCAGTAATGCTTCTGAGTGAAAGAAGGATTTGATATGATATATATTGTCTTTTAAATCTAGAGGAATTACATTGTCTATGCAATATCTGTGTGTACTATTTAGGAAGCTGTCTGGGAGAAGCACAGATATAAAGGCAGGCTAAAGACTTCATATTATCACATAAAACATACAATATCTGAAGTGGGAGACCCAAGCACTGAATATTCATGGTTACAGATTTCAAGATACAGCAGTGCCAATTTCAAATATTCCGAAATCATGAATCAGTCTCCCCTAAAGATTCTCTCAGTGTGACACTGAACAATTTCTATGAAGGAAATCACCCATAATTGCCATTTTACACATTGTAACAGAGTCTACCATTTTAAGACTGACTTGAAAATAATGAGATACAGAAAGAAACACTCGTTCAATTTATCTCCTGCTTTGCAAGCGACTGGAATACTTCAGATCTGTGTTTTAAATTTGCTTTGTAACCCAGAGGGCTAGAAATTTATTCTTTTAAATAAAATGTGACATTCTTATGTAATCAGTTGCCCTGAAAGCAAGATCTTTAAGATAAGTGCCAAATTCTATGAAACTTCTGATAAGCTCCTAAGAATTGGAATCATTAAATCAAAGAACAAAACTGTAGCTACAGGGTCATATTATAGGGCCTGTGAAAAAGGACTGAATGGTGTTAGAAATCAAAGAAGCAACTTCATCTTGTAAAATTACAATTATGGGTGGTTTCATCCCTATAAATTCTTTGAATGTCATGTTGAGACAAGCTTTGGAGATGTTAAATGAGTACCTTGAAAAGTCTTTCTGTAAAAAATTCTAGAGGAGTAATTCCCTCTTAGAAAGAGTGGGTTCAACTGACCAGCTTGACACAGACTTTCCAAGCCATTTGGATGATTAAATTATGTATAATCGTCATCCACACATTCATACTGAGGCTGTTCTTCACTACAAGCACAGGAGTCATTCTGCTGTGCCACGGTCTACACTTTTATTGAGAATTGCACCAGTGTTGGCTGATGCTTTGTGTTGCAAGTCTGGTGACTGTGTTGTTTTCTGTTACAAGAACAAGAAATCAAGATGGCTCAGTAATCAGAGGAGTTTTCAGAAATCATTTCTGAAGTCTGGTGGCATGAGCGATGACTGTGTGAGCTACTGTGTGTTTCAGTGCAACTCACCAAGGAGCATTGACTACTTCAGTTTGCATTAGATGAACTTATTCTTCCTCCTGATGTGTTTTCCAGTCTTCTTGAGGTTTGGCATGACTGGAGAGGCTAATTTCAGGCAGACATTATTAAGCAGAAATTATATTCTGGTCAGGTACCACTTTCTTTCTCAGTTAGTTCCATACATACTTAGCTGGTTTCATCATTGTACTATGCTGACAGCTCCTCACAGGAGCAAAATCCTTTGTCTGATCTAGTGCCCGGGCTGATTAATTGGTTTGCTATGCAAAATGGCCCTATCAAGATCTAACTTTATTGTGTTGACTGAGAAAGGCTCATTTTGTCCCCGTTTCGGCAGTGATGGATTTCTCTAAACAGTGTTTGTGGTGTTGGTAGAGAGATTCAGAATGGACTTTGCATTATTCTTCTTGGAACTAATTCCCTGGATGTCTTATGCACCAAAGTGAACCTGAGCAGCATACTGCTAAGGGTCATCAGCCCTGCATTTGTGTGCTTCACTGCCTCTCACATTGTCCTCTCCCCTAGAATCGCAGTAATTACTCGTTGCCTGATGTAGGTGCTGCCTCAATGCGGTTTTAGACACTTGGCCTTGGAGAGCAAATCCAGTCCATCTAATACTGAATTTCCCTTTGCAATCAGTTGAGTCTGGCACCTCAGAAGGCCTATGAGAGGAGGCCAGTTCTTCCTGAAATAGTCTTTTCCCTTTTTGTATTTATTCAACAGGAAATCAGGCATCTCCAGAAAATAATCCAGTTCATGTATATTAGACATGCCCTGCTGCTCTCCACAGGATGAGTCCATCACACAGAGCTGCTGGAGGAGAGATTATGTCTGTGAGATGAGTTGAATGCACTCAAGACTGAGGATAATTCAGGCTGAAAGGGACCTCAGGAGGTCTTTAGTCCAACCTGCTGCTCAGAGCAGGGCCAGCTTTGAGGTCAACCTGTTCCTGTGCTGCCCTCATGATGAAAGAGCTTTGCCTTTTGTCTAGTATGAACCTCTCATATTTCAGCTTGTACTTGCTACCTTGTCCTACTCACATGAGTGACAAAAGCCATGGATGTAGCTGTTTAGCTGAAAACTGGCTTTGAGATGTGCACAGAGTGTAAGGAAAACAAGTAAATGTAATACCTGAGGTAGATATTCAGATATTCAGTATTTCTACCACTGTCTGCATGTTACTAGTTACTGTTTTGTTGGCTAAGGAATTACAAGGTGCCTCTGCCAAAGACTGAGGTGCAAACACTGAGTAAAAGTGAACCTCAGACCTAGCTCATTACTTTGCCATGTTCGATGGTCACTGAGATGTCAACGGGACTTCTCTCTCTCACCAACCGTGTCCGTGAGTGATATTGCTGCCTGGGCTCCGATTGCTTTCTGCCCCTCATGTGGCAGCTCAGCTCTTGCTGCCTCCTAATAGGATCTGAAATGGCAAGGTTTGATTTTCGTGTGTTGATTTTTTAAAAAAAATCACCTGTTTGCAACTAGTGAACAAAACCTGACTGGTCCCATACTGAGCAAATGATGTGGAAATTCTGGGCAGAGTCCAGGCAGGTAGCCACAGGCTGAAGTAGAAGAACCATGGGTTTGGTAGCATTTGCAGGGATGTTCATGCTGTGTCACTTCAGCTGCTCTGGCCAGTGCCCACCATCACCCATGGCATCCAGCTCTGCATGATTCCACATCACAAAAATACCTCCCAGAATCAGGGCACAGCCCATGGAAAATGAGAACTGGGAATCCTTGGGACGGCCAAAGGTGTTGCCTTCAGCAGAAGTAGCATGCCCTGACACAAGCACCATCAGGAGCAGCTGTCCCCAGCTACAAGGTCAGATAAATCATACCAGCCCAGGTGCTGCAGTCACAGAGGCATGCACTTCCCACAGACCTGGAATGCTTCTTTTTGGGAGAGGCAGATGGGAGTGAGCAAGCGCTCCAAGATGCAATTGTGCTTATCTACCATCGTTCTGAAAGCCCGCGTGCATGGTGGTAGCACAGGGTGGTTGGTGATACTGCAGATGTTGCTTCAGCTCCTGGCTTAGTGAATTTGTCCCCTAACTGTTTCACAGAAAACCTATGGTGATTTAGGCTGCATGTTTAAAATCATCCTTTTAAAAAAAAAATGGAACAGAACCATCCGAGGATAAAATCTCCGTCACTGCAGGGTCTGAGGAGCAAGTTTGATAGTCAGCTGTCAGGAATGCATTAGTTGGTTTTTCGTCCTAGCTTTGGATGAGGTTATTGACTCTTCTGGCATGTTTCCTTTTGATTCTCTGGTTACCACAAGGCAATGCCTGCCTCTCCTTAGACTACAAAGGAAGCCAAGGAGTGAGACTCTTAACTTGGGGGCACAGTTCAGTGTCTGGAGTTAGATGTGATGAGCTCAGGTTTTAGCTGCCCATCCTGAGCTCATTAGTTAGCCAGTTACTAAATCTGCCACTTGAATTATTTCTGATAGGAATGAGACAGCTGATGTCTGGTGATGCTCATTCATATTCAGCTCGTGTTTTAACTTTTCTGGCTATACTTTTGGATGATCCAGTTCACAAGCCTGTTCTACGTGTGCTGATCATGCTCATCAGGACGCCCATGTGGACCCCAGGCTTTAATTATTCTGCTCTATTATATGAACATGTTGGGGAGTGGGTGAAGACAGGAGAGGAAGAGGACATGATCAGCAGCCTTAGGTTCTCACTCAGCTTCATTCTCATTTAATTCAATAGTTTTCTAATTGACCTTGGAGAGAGCAAAGGGAGATTGTGTTTAAGAAAAACTCCTCTTGCTGATGTTGACAATAAAGTGAAACCTCTGGTTGTTAGTTTTACCCAGCCTAAGAAATTCATCTCTCCACTTCAGACCTAGTCTCAGCCATCTGCAGAGGACTTTTGCACCACTCCCTTGTGATACAGGACTGACAGGAAGGTTCCTGATGTGCGCGTCAGAAAGCAAGCCCAGCTCCTCTGGCAATATCTGATTAATCTTGAGAACATCGTATTGATGCTACATGAATAAGTATCATTGCTATTTAACAAATTTCTACAGTTTGAATAATACAAACGGTTGGAAGACACTAATGCACAAGGAAATCCATCTGATCCAACAGACAACCAATTTATCTGACAGTTCTTATAACAGGGAAGCTCTCAATTTTTGCCTCTTTGCATTTATCTGACTTCTTGACTTCACGCCCCTAATTAACTTGCAATGCGGTTATCAAGGGAATCCATGATCTTTCCAAACAATTTTGTGGCAGTCAGAGACAAGCCCTCTGTAGGAAAGACACAATCTGGTTTTTGATGGCTCTGTCCATTTTCCTCTATTCCCTTTCAAAAGTGAGGAGAAACAAAATTGAAGGAAAGCCAGAAGAAATACCACATCCTCCTGAGACAGCATTGTGTAATAGTGAATTCTAAAGAGATCCTAAAAACATCTGTTGGATTTAACAAAGGCATATTCATTTCCATGTTCTTTTTTCCATAGGTGGTTCAGTACTTGAGATTATATTTTCTTACCTGGCCAAAACATTTCAAGAATTTGTCCAAAGAGCACTATGCTCTTGGCATCCTCAAGGATATTTATGGACTCTGGTAATTGCATTTACGGACTCCAGTACTTGCATATACCAGTAGGAGCTGGGAGTTTTGGTGACTATTTCTGTTTCTGGCACTAATCACTAGAGGAGGAATTCAACAAAAAGGCTCTGACCTTTTAAAAGATAAAGTTAGACTCAAGTATTCACCAAAACCTTCTCTGCTGAGGGGTGGAAGAGAGAGCCACTTGGAGATGTGTCATACCACACCAAATAAATATGTTAAAGTAAGTAAACTAACTGACCTCCAAGGTCAACACTGACTGTAGTAATGTCTCTATACCACAGTGATATTCCATGGTGGATGGAGACAATAAGGCTTATTAAGTATGATATGAGAGCAGCCAAGAAACTGTAGCTGCTAATATATGTCAGATGATCTTAAATCCTTGTGCAGGAAGTAAAATTTAATTTGCTCTCATTTTTATCCAATATCAGAAAAAAAATCAGCAATCTCTACACAACTCTTCTCCAATAAGAGAGATTTCCAGTAGAAAACCAAAATTGCATCAGTACCTCTTCAGAGTCCAGACAGTGATTAGTCTTGTAGCAAGGAGCAGGAGGATGAAGAGCTCTTGTAATTTATGTACAACTGTGTAGGCTGTCCGTATTTGTGTAGAGGTCTCAGTCTTGCCTCACTCCTGTCCACTGGTGTGCATCAGGTACATGGGTGGTGGTGTAGTCAGTCAAGGTGAAGTGCCATGTAGAGCTCTCAGAACTTTAATTTTCCTATTTTTTACTTCTTCAGCTTTTTAATTCTGGTGAATGAATTATACTGCCCATGACATTGGGCTAATAAGTGTTTGTTCTGTCTTCTCAGCATTAGCCTGTATTTGCATGTCTCTGTCAAGTCTTTGCCTCTCATGCCAGTTTGCCTTTTCGCTCTCTCATGTCTCATAAGACATGCTGAGTGATATTAATTCCTGGCAGAACTGGGCTCTTAAGTTAGATTTTTCCTTGAGTTTTATTAAATCTCCCTGCCTTGGCCACCCTGAACGTTCTGAGCCAACAGTGCATTTTACCTCTTGGCTGGCCAGAAGAGAGTAAACATAGCACTAGTCTGCAATCCTGCCTTTGCAGCTACCCACAATTAATCTCCTTCCACTCTAAGAATTGGCTGTTTGTTCCTACTCTTTGCTCCTTATCTCTTCTCCAGTTTTCAATCCATGACAGGACTTTACCTTTCACCCCTGGATTGCCAAGTTTCTCAATAGCCTCTTGTGCAGGACTTTATCAAAAGCCTTTTGAGAGCAGTGGAGTCCTCCCTGCTCTGTGGTTTCATTAACCCTTTCAAGGGATTAAAGCTGAAAAGCAAGAGCCTGTGAGAAGGAGGAAGATTATCACCAGTGGGAAGTTTACTGGTTGGCATATCTGCCATCATTTTTGTGTTTTCTTAAGAAAATGGCTTCCAGTTGCAGGAGAGATGTGTGGTCTATATTAACCTGCTTCTCTTGGGGGTGGTCTGGCTGTTCATTCCTTCACTGCATTTTGAGAGGGAGCAGGGGAAGGCCACTCAGGTCTGTATTTTAAGGCACAGACTTATTTTAGTCACTAGATATTTATGTCAGACTCCGAAGTGACGGCTCCAGACCCCCAACCTTGGAGACAGTCCTGCATGCATTCCATCATGCAGATCATAGAATCATAGAATCACAGAATCATAGAATCATAGAATCATAGAATCATCGAATCATGGAATGTTAGGTGTTGGAAGAGACCTCTAGAAATCATCTAGTCCAACGCCCCTGCCAGAACAGGATCCTCTAGGGCAGCCAAGTAGGAAGACATCCAGGCAGGTTTTGAAAGTCTCCAGAGAAGGAGACTCCACAACCTCTCCAGGCAGCCTGTGCCAGGGCTCTGTCACAGTAAAAAAGTTTTTTCCTCATATTGAGGTGGAACTTTCTATGTTCCACTGAAAAGAGATTGTCCCCTTCCTCTTGACACCCACCCCTCAGATATTTCTATACGTTAATAAGGTCCTCTCTCAGCCGTCTCCATTCAAGACTAAACAGCCCCTGTTCTCCCAGTCTCTCTTCACAGGAGAGATGTTCAAGTCCCTT
The DNA here is from genome assembly GCF_000703405.1 of Apaloderma vittatum. Taxonomy (NCBI): domain Eukaryota; kingdom Metazoa; phylum Chordata; class Aves; order Trogoniformes; family Trogonidae; genus Apaloderma; species Apaloderma vittatum. The sequence continues at coordinate 23,975 of NW_009732527.1, read as the reverse complement.
AATCATCCTCGTAGCATCCCACCCCACGGGCATGATACGGTTGCCCGAATGTGGAGCCAGCACCATTTAAGATGTTCATAAGTTGTGTTTATGTGCGTTACAGCATGGCTATGTGGGTAGGTACCACACAGGTGCTATGGGACACCTGGGCCATGCTGGATAAACAGCTGGAGGTGAGCATGTGGGTTGTCTCCAACATCTAGAGTCAGCAGCAGACAGCTTGCAACATCAAGTTGGGCAAGAGGCCTCCAGAGGTCCCTTCCAACTCTGGTTTCATTGCATACGCTCTGATATAGCCTTAGCAAGACTTGACACTTGCTGGCATCATGCCTTCCCTCCAAATCGCACCACAAAGAGTCAGGGCAGCAAGCTCCCAGGCACTTCTCATTGTGCAGCCTCAGCGGGTGACTGAGCAGGGCTGGCAAAAACCAGGCTCCTCACTCTGCTTGGAAACTTCTGTTTGCTGTGACTAGCCTTTGCAATTTTGTGTAATCATACTGAGCCCCCTCCTGAGCCCTATTCCACCACTTTAGCACGTCTCCTTTATTGTCACCATGTCAGTTCATCACTGATACAATCCCATTTATTCTTGTTGTCATTTCTTTGATTCCACATAAGCAGGTCACTGGTGAAAGGTCCCAAACCCTGCATGAGCTAAACCCAATCACATCAGTGCCCTGTCTTCTGCGAGCCCTGAACAAGCTTCCCTTTGTGCGTGTTTGTCCTGCTGACTGTGGCTGGGCCTTTTGAATCTTCACCTTGTAAGACGTTTCTTAATAAGTGCTGAAAACCTTCAAATCTACAGTGCTTTCACTTCAAAGATACCGAATTCAAAGGATGAATTCGAAGGATGAATTCAGTATGTCTCAGTGTGTACTTGACTGGTGTTTCTGGCTTTTGCTCTTTTTTACCTGCCATTTCACCTGGGTTAACATCATCATGGTTGGACTTCTGTTTTCACTTAGTTTTCTTATCACTATAAAACTGTCAGACAGAGGAGAGTACAGACAGTAAGTGAATCCTAATGCATCTCCCTTTGCTTGTGAGAATCACGACCATGTCCTTTTTCCCCTGCTGCACTTGCATCCTGCGTCCGTGTTCCTAAGGGCTCAGTCATACATGCTCCAGCACTATTTATTATGTAAAGAAATCACAGCAATTGTAAGTGCATCTGGAGGAGCTCTCTGGGTCCCCGGGGTGAGCAATGGGAAATTCATCATTGGCTTTTTTAATATTTATTTTTATTTATCTGCCCCTGGCTGAAACATGTATTAAATATATGCAATGTACTTTGGGCATAAATAAATATACGGTTTTGTTTTATGCAGCACGGTCACCACACAGTGAATTTCATCAGGTGTTGCAGAACATGGACTGAAAGCTCTGACTCTCACAAGGAATCACAGAATTCCCAGAAGTAGTAAAAATGAAAGGAGAAAGATAATACTATATTTCAGTCACTACATATAATCCTCAGGGGCATTAAAAGACTCTGGAGAGATCTGCTATATATAGTGAAGAGTCTGAAGAAATGTTGCTGCCAGGAAATCAATTCCCAGCTCATAAACAAGCAGTTAGCAGTTTGCTAGGAAACACCTTCAGCCAGGGTATATGACAGTCACACGAATACAGCTACCTCTCCTGAGGCAGCTACATTAAGCAAGCATTAACCCTTCAGGCAGTGATCAGAAAACCAGGCAGCTCTTGGAAATGTCTTGTTTAATCATTTTGTCTCCTTAAGAAGCAAACACCATAAACATGTTTCCTGGTCAAGAGCCAAGGGCTTGCTGAGGACGATGATTTTATCCCAAAGCTCTTGTTCAGGAGTCAAAGCAACAGTGATGTTGTGTAAATAGCATTAAAAGTTGCCAAAACAACAAACCTGACAACAATGGATAATATAATATGACTGTATGAAAAGGAAGAGAGATGTTCAAATCATCGACGTCACTGTTCGTGCCAGGTAGAGATCCTGAAGAAGAGCAAATCTGTAATTGCCAGAGCACAGCAAAGTGCCCTCTGCAATGTGACCTCCTTGTTTCTTCACCTTTTGCAGAGGTTTGACAACTTTTCATTAAGTTCTGGTGTTCAGCTATATTCATGTTGCCTCTCTGAAACGCTGCTGCTGACCAGGGGATACATCAGTTTACTGATTTTGCAAAATACCTGTATTCTTGGTAGGGCTTTTTCCAGGAAGTTTTCTGGTGGTTGTAAAAACAAGTTGTTCTGCTTATATTCCATTTGAACTTTTCTAAGATGATCAAAAGTATTATTCTGAAGAAGAAAATTTGAAAGACTGGAAATTGAGTTGCATATCTCACCTTCTTGCACCCAAAAAGTATTGATCAACAAAGTGTGAAACCTGGTATAAGGCAGTACTGCCCTGGCTGGTGGAGGATTAGTAAAAAAGTAGGTAATATTTGCTGGAAAGGGAAAGGTTTTATACACAATGGGGAAACTGAACATCATTTCCTTAAATGTCAGTGGAGTGAATAATCACATAAAATAAAATTTAAAAAAATCTTCACCGCACCTGAAAAAATAGAATACTGCCATGGGATTCCTGCAGGAAGCGTATGACTTAGACTTAAATCTGAGAAAATCAGATTTTGCTCAGCTCAGCTTGAGAACATCCAAAGAAAAAACGAGCTGCTCTTCTGTTCCATAACAACATAGCTTTTCCTCTATTTAATTTTGAGACTAACAAAAGGGGAAGATTGGTATGAGTCAGAAGCAAATTGTTTTAGTATGAGATAATTTTTATTAAACTCACTCACCTCAACTGCTTTAATTTAGCTTTCTTAAGTGCATTACAGAGAAACTTTATCCAACCTTGATGCTCTGGTGTCTCAGGGATTATACATCAAACTCATTTTAAATCACAGATTTAACACATCATGTGTTGGCTTTCAGCACCTGATAAATGTTATGAGTTTCCTAATGCTCTTGTGGAATTAGAACCACCAGTCATTCGGCTCTCCAACTGTTGTTTGACTATGTGGTGTTAAAGGCTGAATATTTTATTAACAAAAAGAAAACAACCCTTAAATTGAAATAAAATACTCCACTCACTAGCCCAGCTGCACAATGGTCAACCTCAGATCCAATTTGTGCTCTTAGCTTTCTCCAGAATACACAAATTGCATAGTTTTGACATTTAAAAACATTTTCTAGTGACATTCTAAAGATAGATCAGATTCAGTAACTTTCCAGAAATCCCACCTGCTGCAATCAAAGGATATCTTTTTAAAAGGAAAATAATCATAACAAGAGAGTTTCAGGAGTTGAAATAATAAAATGCTACAGTTTGCTAGAAGCAAGCAGCATCATTCTGGGCACATGGCACAGCCAGTCTGAATCAAATGAACTTCCAAGCATAAATGCTGAAACTGAGTGGAAATAGTCCCAGAATGGTAGGTATGGTGGTTGGAAGGGACCTCTGGGAGCCTCTTGCCCAGCCTCCTGCTCAAAGCCAGACTACTGCCAACTCGAGATGAGGTCAGGTGTGGCTTTGCTAGCCATACTTTGAAAACCTCCAAAGACAGAGGCCGAGCAGCCATCTCTGTTCAGTGCTGGGCTGATACTCATCAGGAAATGACATTTTTCTCGTTGTCCTTCCCAAGCTGCCGACTGGCCATTGTCCTCTCATGTACTGCCCTGCGCTCCTGAGAAGAGTTTGGCTCCATCATGTTTGTATTTGTCCATCAAGGAGTTGTAGGCAACTTCTTCATTTCTCCTTCAACTCCCTTTTGCCAACCTAAACGAGCCCAGCTACCTTAGCCTCCCTTTCTAGAAGTGCAGGAGGTCCATGGTAGTTGAAATGTATTGCAAAGTTGGAGATACAAAGAACCCCAGGCGTGGTGTTCCTGTGCTGAATGCAGCAGGCTGTTTTTAATGCACGGTCAAGAAGCAGATCCCACAGTCCTTTGGAGATCTACCTAGTGATGGAAACCTCCAAATGGCCTTTTCAGCAGAGCAGGGATGAGGCTGGTTCATGGAGATGGGACAGGGAAGGGTTTGACAAGGCCATCATCTCTGGTGAAATTGTCTCCTGGCAAAACTTTCATTCCTCTGAAAGCATCTCAACCCAATTAGCTTGTAATTTAATCTCCTATGTTTCTTCTCAGGGCGATTCAGTTTGCTGTGGGTTTTATTTGCACATACGTGTTTGCAGTTAGAGGGATGCTGGCTCTCTGTCTACGAGGACTAAGGGAACTGGCTGAACATTAGACTGGTGTGGGCAAGCACCTGCTGCACAGTTAATGCATCCCCTGCTTTTCATTCCCTGCATGTTCTTTTTCTTTCATTAATTTTCTGCAATTTCTTAGTTTTCTTTTTCTGTCTTTCTACTCCTATTTTAAATACAAAGACCTCTTTCCCCCCATTCTTCGTTTCTTTCCCCATCCTCTCTGCACCCTGCCCTTCACAGCAGTGAATAAGTCTTGATGCCAATGTTTGAGACAAACTTGCAAACTCATGCATCTCACATTCCAACTGCATTTATAAGCCAAAGGAAAAACTCCCGCGTTCTGAAGTGGGTCTGTTAAGCCGAGGTGAATTTGTAAGGTAGATACATTAGAGCAAATAACAGAAATCACTTGCTACATGATAAAATATCACAAACAAGGGAAGGGCAGACAGCTCTCTGCGTTTCTGGGGATGTGCTCTCTGTCTCCACTGTGGTGGTATTTGTAGATCGTGGCACATTTGTCCATAATTTACAGGTGTCAGGCAGCCCTACTGGGGCAGCTGTTCTTACTGGGTAAGCAGATGTCCAGAAATCCTGACATATCCAGTGCGCACAGGAACATCTGTCCTGTAGTATTGGAGCAGTCAGATGGAAGCTCCGGGGAAGCCATGGAGGATCCTCAGTTGCAGCAGTAACATCAGCTGCTGCGTGACCCTGCACAGGGGGTCTGGAGGGCACATCCCTGTGCTCCTGCAGGGTTTTGCAGCCATAATAAGCAGACAGAGTTAACACAACATAGGAAACTGAGGAGATTTCTATCTGTGCCAGAGGCTGGCTAAGTTGCTGTGAATGTCACTGCGTTTCTGGTGCCTGGATTCACTAGCTTCAGCATGGAGATTGTGTTTTCTTTTTGCTTTTCCGCTCAGATATCAGCACTGACACTGAGAATTTCTTGATGTTCCTTTACACCAAATCTTCTACTGTGCATCTCCTGAGCCACAAGGGAAACCTGCAGCACAGTGTGGAAGTATGTGGCATTCCTCAGTTTTTAAGGGTTGAAAATAAGCAGGTTTATTCCCACAGATCTGAGGTCTTTTATACTGCTGTGGAGGAAGAGATGTGTCCTAAGCCCAAGTTTTACTAAGTCCCACGCAGATGACAGTGAAAAAGGGAGGACATGATGCTGAACCCTCGGGGTTGCTGTCAGAGCTGGTGGCACTCACTGCCCCTTCACTGGTGCCCTGGCATTGGCTGCCCCTGTACAGCAGGATTCTCAGTCTCTACATGAAGAAGTCTCCATCTCCAAAGCCAGCAGAGCTAGGTCTGGAGAGGCTTTGGTCAATAAGGAGACCTTACTCCCATCCTGCAGGGCTGTTCTGAGTTTTGTCAGGAAATGAGGTGCTTTCAGCCATGGGGAGATGAGGGTATAAACCTCCCAGAGCCAGTGCTGACACCACATTCACAGGGTCTAAGGCAGGGTGGATCTGTAAGGCTTCATGATTTACCTAAGAGGGAAAGCAAAAGCAGAGGAATGAAGACACCTCCCTATAGCTCTCCTGGAAGAGGCATGGCATTGATGGTGATATCCTCACCACCAGGTATCACCTTCCCTGGGGACCCAGGCACCGAGGAATAACATTTCACTCTAAGGCTGACCACAGAGAGGGAGCAATCACTGCCCCAAAACTTCCTAAATAGAATCTAGCAGCCTTGATCATTGCAATGACCATCATTGGAGAAGGCGAGTGATAGGCCATGGCAAAGGCTAGAGGACACTGTTTCAGCCTTGCCAAGAGATGTCACTAGGCCACACGTATCTCATGTTGTCTAGAGGCCGCAGCCCCAGCGCATTACAAGGTACAGGCTCTGGGTTAGACACACGTCCAGAACACACTGTGATCCGGTCATCTGATGCTGCTCCCTCTCCCATGATCTCATTGTTGGCATCTGTCATCATCATCCTTCAGGGAAACCCCTCACTGATAAAAGGTCTCCAGTCCTGTCAGGGAGATAGCGCTGCTTTCACTGCCCTGGGCAGACGAGGGGAAATCCAGCCTCTCTGGATAGATTGCTGTCCATGTTTGGTCTTCTACAGCAGTAGAAGAGACAGTGTCTCCATAAGGAAGCGCTGAAGTAGGCCTGAGTTGCTTTCCTCATCTTGAGGAGATTCCCAGCAGCTCATAAATCAGAGAGTACTAAGACAAATGGCATCTCCAGTTGGAGATGAGCAAGCTTGAGACAAGCTTGCAAACTGATGCATCTCACATTCCAACTGCATTGGGGTCTTGCAGCCCAGCAGGATGCTCTGCTCCTGACACACTGGGTCCAAAGTCCAACCCAGCTAAAACTCTCTTTTAACTAGCTTAAAGAAAAGGTTGTATAGGTTGTATCTATCATAGATATAGATAGAGATATTTTTATTGTAGATAAAACATTATATGCAACTTTGCCTATGTGCAGAAATATTTTGTCCTTCTGGAAAGTGGAAAGTAAGCATGACTTTGTCCCAAATTCTCTTTCTGATTTTAATATTCTGCATTTTGCTGCATCCCCAGGTTTTTGCAATGGCCTCTTCTGATGCACCTTTGGAGCTCCTTAGTGGAAAATTGTCATATAGGGAAGACACATCAACCAGGGCTTTCAGAAAGATAAATGTGCTGAAATTAAAGGCCACTCTTGATGATATTATATCAATAAACAGTCCCTTCCATTCCTACTCCCAGGGAACAGCTCTCTTCTAAATGGGAATGCAGCTCTCCGTGTCACAAGCAGAACACCCGAAATTAGCCGAGGGGTTTGAAGTCTTTGCCAGCAGTCCTCAAACCTCCTTGGCAGGGTGCCTGGATCCTCTCTGTCCCTGCTCAGGATCCACAGCTAGTGGTGTCTGTTAACCCTTGAGGTCATCACTCAGTCCCCTGGACAACACAGAGGATGATGCGGAGCTTTGCAGATGTTCTCGGTCAAAGCCGCTCCTGCCTGATGAGCCTCGGGGAGAAATGCATACAAGCTGGAGGCCATGCAGATGAGCCAACAGCTACTGTTGTGTTGGAGAAGAGCCCACAGAAATGCTGGGTCCCATGAGGCCGCTCCACTGCTACACGTTCCTGCTGTAGCCAGAGAAACCCCAGAGGCGAAGCAGGACTCTGCTGTGTTACACGTTTTACAGATGCGGCACATGCAAATAGTCCGGAGAATTTGTCATCTCCAAAGAGTTTAGCATCCAGAAGGAACTTAAAAATACTGCTCCACTTGTCTTTTTTCTTAAGGGTGGTGACTCCTCACAAACAGCCTAACTTGAGCCATTGAATATGTCCCCAATGGTGACTGGAGATTGAAGGAGAAGCTGGAATAGCTTGCAGGGATCTGGTTGGGATTGCCGCTCTCCAGTGGCCTCAGCTTCATCGCCATGCCTGTCCACCCCAAGGGACTCCCCACCTGGGCCTCTCTCCATGACTCTGGGGCTTGGCAGGATGTGAAGCCTGACTGCCAAGTATGCCTTCCTGCCTTCTCCCCTTGTTCCCTGGTCGATAATGCTAAATATTATCTCATTCCAGGAACTGATTTAAACTCATGCTCGACTTCACATATCAGGCCCAGGAGAGGCTCTGCATGTCTCAGAGCTCATCAGAAACTCACGATCCTTTCGGATCACTAATAATAAAATGAGCACCTCTCATTTTTTCCCTGACCGGATATTTCCTCATACACAGAGGTGAAATCCTCCCTCCAAATAAGTCTTTCAGAAATTAATTAGCAAGTACCACTAGTTCCAAACTCCTCTTCGCCACCACATCCCCCAGCCTCTGATTCCAACTGCTTTTGCTGCCGGAGTCAGATCAGGCTGGTTGAGGTGTTGGCCCGATGCTGCTGGGCGGGCAGGTGGGCTCATAGGCACATTTCTTAGTTCCACTCCTGGCTCTCTGTTCTCCATACTCATTGCAGTGACAGGCTGATGCGGCATGGGTGGGCTGGAAGACAGCCGCACAGACGGGAGACCCAGACAGCCCATTTGGGAGCGCAGCAGTAGGGTGAGAAGCAAGGAGATTCCTGGAGAGCATCGGAGCTGCAGGGGAACTGCAACCACAACTGGGAAATGCAAGTGAAGTTACATAAATCACTCCACATGCCACATTTATTCTTTCACTGCTCATAGAAACGGCACAGCCCAGCTATAGCTTGGAGTTTATTGGATTGCTGCTGGGCTAAAGAGATTCATGGGAAAATTAAAAATTGATCAGATGAGCTAAAAACAATGTGTTCTACTGGAAAAAGTTGGCTTCAAGTAATTTTGCAATTTGGAAAAGTATTTTTTTGAACTATGTTTGACATCGCTGAACATGAACTGTTTTGCAACTGGAGCTGGTTGACAGGCAATTGCTGCATGCTTGAAATGGAAGTGAAACATTTCAGTTGCACTCACTGGAATCTTTCTTTCAGCTTTACAGCTTGAAAAACACTTCTGTGATTGTGGCTTTTCATTGCAACTCATGACAGATTTATTATTCTTTTCTTTGATACCTCAGCAAATTTCATAAGGAAAGAAAACCATGCTCTGCCCTGCTCTGGCTGCACACACTTTGAGGCCAGACATTGTTTTGCAAGGAAAGCTGTAGTGTGTACATTTGAAACAAGGGCTACCCCAAGCCCAGTTGTGCAACTGGCTGTTTAACCCAAACAGCAGTATTAACAGTCAACAAGTCAAAGCAACTGTAGCTGCCCGAGTGCCCAGCAATGACATCTTGCAGTCTGAAAGCAGGTGTCCTCACCAGAGATTGCCTACCTGCGCCACGTTCTGGGTCTGCTTCTGGTTTTGCAAAGTAGAGCCAGCACGGTCCTCGTTCATCTCTCCATGCAGAGGCACACAGCACCATTTGGGGTCCCATGTTGGCACTGTACTATCTGTACAGGGCTGGTGGTTGTGACAGGGGGCCTGGGGCAGATCCCTGTCTGTACAAAACAGCTGGACAGCAGGTAGGCTTGTGAAATGACATCACTCTGTCTAGGCAACAACACTACACTGTCCTTGTCTGCTTAAAGAGAAGACTCTTCTCTACCTCAATATTAGTGGAGAAGTGAGATTATGTCTGTGTTGATACCCCTTCCTATGGAGCTTTTCCCCAATGCCAAGGCAGTCTGGTCTAGTAGGTGGATCTCATCATTCTTCTGACCTTAAGCACCAAGATTAAAGCAGACACTTAATGCGCGACCTCTAAATTCAGCTCAAAGTTCTTGCAAGGCCCCAGTACTTATCACTCTAGCCCTAAAGCTCTGGCAGGAGGGTTTGGTGACTGATAGCTTGCTCTAACCTACGCAGCGAGCCAAGGCTGGCTTAGGAAGAGAGGCAGAGGTTTGTAAATTGCTTTGGGGTAAGAAGCAACAGCAGCCCCAGCTTGTCCCCCACAAATCACCATCTGCCCCCATGGGGTGAGGAGGTGGAGGTCCCCACAGGAAGCTGTAGGACCTGTACCCAGCATGAGTTTTACAAGGGTTTACAACCAGGATTTACAACAGGGGTTGCCTCTGGTGGGAAAACTGAGTATTGTTAGCAATGCAGTCAAAAATCCTGGGAGTTGCTGAGCTTCAGGGCTGGGCACAAAAGAGCCAGGGTCCTTCAAACAAGTCCTTTCCTATGGGGTCAGGTGCCTTTTTTAAATGAAAGCACTGGCTCTCATTTGTCTCTTACATGGATGACTTGCTTGGGGTCATTTTTGGTTTGATCTGCTGGAACCGAGAGGCAAGTCAGGACTGCCCTGTTTAGTCTTACTCATCTGGCATCTCGCTATCTCTCCTGGCCGGACCAGCTGTTCCTCACAATCAGTCCCACTGAGATAGCAAAACCAGCTAAACGTGCTGTTCCCAGTGTGTCCCTCCAGCCTACAAACAACCTTACACCCTCCACAAGTCACCAAGGGAGGCCCTGTGCAGGACACAGACCCCACTTTGGGGCCTCTGACATGAGCAGGGGTTTATCAAAAGCAGAAGAGAGGTCTGCAAAACTTGTCCTGAGCACTGGTCACCCAAGGATGCTTCTGTGCAGACTCTACCATGAGGAAACCAAACTTCCCCATGGTATGGATTTGTTGTCTGGATGCTGTCTTGCCTTTTCTCCTTCTCTCTAGGCTTCCATTTCCCAGAAGCTGCAGGACATCTGGCCCAGGTGGCCTTCTGTGATGGCACACCAGTCATGTAAGCTCCCGTCTACAGAGAGGAAAGGACATCTGTGGGGAAAACCCAAGGAAAACAGATTTCCATCTTCTCCCTACAAGTCTTTTTCATGCAGGAGAAGAGTATCCAGGCAGGACCACTACAGCCCATGACAGCCCTCAGAGACCTGCTGTAGCACTGGGAGGTCCAGGTGAAGGTGCACAAATGGGCTGGATGTTCCCCGGGCCAGATATACAGCCAGCCTGGGCTGCTTTGCTCCAGGAGCATTGCACAGGCTTTTGCACCAAGCAAAGATAAAGCAAGAACCTTGTAGAACAGATTTTGCTCCACTTTATACCCTGTCCACAGCACTAGAAGCAGCCAAAGGCACGAGGAAGCTCAGAGACAAAGGCACAGACTGTGTCCTCTCCTGAAAAGCCTCCTGGAGAAGTCAGGCAGTGGCAATGCCACTGGCAACTAAGGTAGAAATGCAATGCAAACCACCATGGTTGCAACAGAGATGAACCTCTGAGTTTCAGCTGGGTCTTGTCTAGAAAACTCCTCCAGAAGGGTTGTACTGACTCAGCTTCCCCATGGTGTTGTGACCACATGCAGCACCAACAAAAAAACACGTAATAAATGTACGTAGATGCATCTGCTTTGATGATTTGGCAAAACTGCAGCCATGAGGAGAGGAACTTCTTGCTCATAGCCTTAACCTAGGCACACCAGCCAAGCCTTATGCTCTAAATTAAGATCAAATGGCTGAAAAAAAAAGTTTGTGGCTGAAGTTGAAGGAATCAGACTTGTTTAGTCTGCAAAAGGAGGCTAAAATGCTGTAAGATAATAATCTTCCAACATGTAGAAGGTTGCTGTAAAGCAGGAGGTGTTTAGTCAGTCATTGTCACTCAACTCCTGGCAAGAAGGCAAAAGGCAGTTGGAGTAATATCAGCAGAAGTGACCCAGGTTAAATATAAAGAGTAACTAAAAGAAAAATTAAACACCAGGTAATAAAATTGGCAATTAAATTACTGCAGAAATCTGCAGAGTCCCCATTTCTGAAGATTTTAATGACAGATGAAATTAACTTTGAGTGGGAATAGTTTGGGAATACTTGTTCCTCACTTGGTGAAGGAAATCTGGATAACTTCTGGCTTCGTCTCCACCAAAGATTCTGTTTTAGAGGCTGGACATGCACAAACAGATGGGCAAAACTGAAAGATAAAGCTACTCTGAGAAATCAAAGCCACTCCATGAAATACGGCATCCCAACATTTCATGCTCTGCTTACTTCTCATCTCCTGTATGACAATTTTGTGTACTGGTCATTCCCTCACCCTGTCTTTCTGTTCTCTCCCTTTTCCCAAGCTCTGGCCATGTGTTCCCTGGGAGGAGGGCTGCTACTTGGTATTTAATAGCATGTACATCACTACAGCACCTCCTCCCACCTAACAAAGCTGAAGTCAGGAGCTGGTCCTGCTGCCATGTGAACCTGTGCTTTCCAAGAGCTGGGGCATCAGCTACTGAGCTATGCTTTCCAGACTACATGGTTCACTGAAACTTCAGGGCCAGACTGATTTATTGACGCTTCCCAAAGCCTGTAGGTATGTTGGTGACCTCGTGTCGGTAAGCAAGGTCCAGCTGATCTTCCAAGGTACTCCTGCTTGAAACAGTGGATGAAATCCCTCCTTACCCCAGCAGAATAGATGTAAGCACTGAGCCTCTGTGAAAACTGCATCCAGTGACCTCCTGGTAGCCAAGTGCTGAACCAGCTGAAAAGGTCAATAGCATATCAGCTAGAACAGCTGGATCTAAGAGAAAAATGAGTCAAGATGGTCTGCATTGCAAGACTAACAGATGTAGCCCGGGTTGGTTGTAGCAGTGTGTCGATGTACTGAAGCAGCTGAAAAGATACGCACATGACCACAATATATCACCCTCTTCCCATCCACTGAAACCGAGATGACTCGCAGATGTTACACACAGATTTTCCGGTGACCAGGTTGCTGCGTGTGGGAGATACAAGGCAGATCTTGCAGTAAAATGTGATCTTGGGAAGGGTCATTTCCAATGAGGAGTGTGGAGATGAAACAGATATGGATATGGCAATGGATATAATCATAGAATCATAAAATGATTTGAGTTGAAAGGGACGTCAGAGATCATTTAGTTCCACCCCCCCTGCCATGGCAGGGACATCTCCCAGTAGATCAGGTTGCTCAGTGCTCCATCCAGCCTGGCCTTAAACACCTCCAGAGATGGAGCATCCACAACATCCCTGGGCAACCTAGTCTGGTGCCTCACCACCTTCAGGCTAAAGAACGTCTTCCTTATATCTAGTCTAAACCTATGCTCTTCCAGCTTCTACCCATTACCCCTTGTCCTACCAGTATATGCCCTTGTAAAAAGTCCCTCCCCAGCCTTCTTGTAGGCCCCCTTCAGGTACTGGAAGGCTGCTATAAGATCTCCCCGGAGCCTTCTCTTTTCCAGGCTGAACAAGCCTAACTCTCTCAGCCTGTCCTCACAGAAGAGGTGTGCCAGCCCTGCGACCTTCCTGAGCTGGACACAGTATTCCAGGTGGGGTCTCACAAAGGCAGAGTAGAGGTGCACACTGGAGGGAAGGGCTGCCATCCAGAGGGACTTTGACAGGCTTGAGAGGTGGGCCCAGGCCAACTTCATAAAGTTTAACAAGGCCAAGTGTAAGGTCCTGCACCTGGGTCGAGGCAATCCCAAGCACAGATACATGCAGGCAATAAGTGGATTGAGAGCAGTTCTGGAGAGAGGGATTTGGGCGTGTTGGTGGATTATAAGATCAACACCAGCCAATAGTGTGCACTTGCAGCTCAGAAAGCCAACCAGATCCTGAGATGCGTCAAGAGAGGTGATTCTGCCCCTCTACTTCCTTTTTGAAAATAGGGGTGACTTTCCCAGTCAGTGGGTACTTCACCAGACTGCCGTGACCTCTCAAACGTGCTGGAAAGCAGCCTAGCAACTTCATCTGCCAGTCCCCTCAGGACCTGTGGATGGATCTCATCAGGTCCCATGGACTTGTATACCTTCAGGTTCTTTAAATAGTCTTGAACCTGATCTTCAGTTACAATGGGCAGTTTCAGCTTGTGTTAGGACTCTGCAGCCTTCAGTCCCATGCCCAGCAACATCGCTGATGCCACCCTGGACCAGACATGCCAAAATCTGAGATTTGCCATTTTACCTTCTCTGCTGTTGTTGAGGAAATGGTGAGATATGGAGGTGAAAAAAACCACACAACCAAAAAACAAAGAAACAAAAAAAAAACCCAGCTGCTTGGCTCAGAGCATCTTTTATTGTCCACATTACAGCAGGCACATTGTGGCAAGGTGGAAAAAGCAGCCTGTGGGGAACAGGACTGTGAAGCCAGTAAGTCTGCCCTCGGGTGCAGCGATGCTGCATTGGCAGCACCTTATTCACAGAACTGCAAAAGGGATTAACTTAGCAAATTTAAAAAGAAAAAGAAGGCTAAAATAGGAGTCTAAAATAAGAATCAGAATCCCTCTGGTAAATTGCTGAATTCGCTCCCCACCATGGAGAGCCAGTCATGTCAGGGGGAGTGAGCTATTTTCTGGAGATGTGCTGGAAATAGCATGGGGAAGTCAGGAAGCAGCAGCAGGTGAGCATCAGCAAGGGAGCCTGTGGTCTCCCAAAAGCTTTTCTGCTAGGTTGGGCACCTCAGGCATACACGAGGGGATACAGCAGGGACAGAGCAGGCATGGGATGGGATCACAGAGTCACAGAATTGCCCAGATTGTAAAAGACCTTTAAGTAATCATCAAGTCCAATCATTAACCTAACACTGACAAGTCCTCAACTAAACTATATCCTTAAGCACTATGTGTACACAACTCTTAAACACCTCTAGGGCCAGGGACTCCACCACTGCCCTGAGCAACCCATTCCAAGGCCTGATAACCCTTTCAGTAAAGGAATTCTTCCTAATATCCAATCTAAACTTCCCTTGGCACAACTTGAGGCTATTTCCTCTCATCCTATCACTTGTTGCTTGGTTGAACAGACCGATCTCCACCTCTCTACAACCTCCTTTCACATAGTTGTAGAGAGCAATAAAGTCTCCCCTCAGCCTCCTCTTCTCCAGGCTAAACAACCCCAATTTGCTCAGCTGCTTCTCATAAGACGTGCTCTAGACCCTTCACTAGCTTTGTTGCCCTTGTCTGGACATGCTCTAGTGCCTCAATGACCTCCTTGTAGTGAGGGCCCCAAAACTGAGCACAGTACTCGAGATGCAGCCTCACCAGTGCTGAGTACAGGGACAAAATGGTCCCTGATGGTGAGGAGGGTGGTGGGCTCAGTGCTGCTGATTCAAGGCTCCTGGCTTCAAATCTCAGCAAAACGACCCTGTTTCAGGGCAAGGCACTGAGCTCCAAGCTCATGGAGGCACAGCTGAGTGCAGGGGGGTGCTGCCCCAAAAGCGTGGGGCTTCTTGCACCCCCACGACTAACAGCACTGTCCTGGCATGACAGCCCAGCCGCTCCAGCCCCCCAGCGCTCCGGCAGCAAGGAGCAGCCGGTCATCTGGCAAAGCAATTACTGCTGGGCCCAACACGCTGCTGCTAGTGTAGAAATTGAATTTAGAAGCTGTCAGCAGCAATTCCCTGGGGAGCACCAGCGGGTGGATGGGGGACAGCAGGGAAGAGGTTTTTCTTACCAGGCTTCAATCCTCTCTCGGACATGCTGAAATTAGACACTAAGCCTTGAACTCAAATCCTCTGATCTTCCCTTTCGCATTCAGCACTGCTCTTCATTTTTCCTTTATAAAACCTGTCTGTGGAAGCCACACAAGATAACTCCTTGCCAAGTGGGCTCTGAAACATTTGTCCTCAGTTTTGCAATGACTCTGCCTCTTGCAAAGGGCATGACAGGAAGATGATGGACTCTGGGGCAGTCAGAAGCCATGCAGTGCAGGAAACTGGGGCTAAGAAACTGTGCAATGGAGAAACAGCTTTCCCCTTTTGTAGAAAGGGGTCATAAAAGAAAAAAACACCATCAAAACTAATTCCCTGGTCATTGTTAAGCCTGGGAAATCATGACCAAAATCTAGGGATTTATGTTGCTACTTTATTTTCCCTCTGGGAGCAGGAGACTGGCATGTAGAGCACTACTTTGTAAATGAGTAACTATTACGCATGGAGGTATTTACAATACAGCATGAAGAAATGCTGGTTGTTAGAAGGGTCTTGGTAAGATCACATGAAGCTGATGAGTTCAATCCTTGTGTCTGTCTGGATGAGAACACCAGGAGGGAGGATGTCACAGGAGAGCCTCTGTGTGTCTCAAAGAGGAAGGGAGGGAAGGAGTGGGGTGCAGATTTTGTGTACCATACTGTTTCCTGAAGGCAGGAGATTATCTGTGGTGCTTGTCTCAGTGCCATACCGTAATAATCCTTAAGCCAGACCTTTCCTAGCCCTTCTGTATGTTTGCCACTGAGCGTTCCTGAGTGCTGGTCTCTCATTGTAAGAAAGCGCATGGTTCAGTTTGGGGAATTAAGTGCCCGAGTGTCTCACCTGCACTTGAGCTCTGTGTTGCACACCCAGTGGGGGCTGTGAGCAGCCAAGCTGAGCCCATGCCAGGTCCCAGACCCGCATTAGGACTGTGCAGGTTTACCTGCAGTGGTGGAGAGAAGAGAAGCTGCAGACAAGGTCCCTGTGGGGCAGAGGCAGTGCTGTGTAGTACTGGGGAGGGCCACTGGAGGTCTGCGTGCATTTATCTGCTTTCTCCTGCTCACGGTGCAGCGCAGCACAGCGCGGGATAAACCCTCCGCCTTTGGCTCCACGCTGAGATGAAGATCCAACAGCAAAACATGCATATCAGGAGGTTAGCTCGTCTGGCTCCACTCCACCCCGGAGGCACTTCCTGCAGCTGAAACTGCGCTTGCAGGAGATCCCTGTTCTCTGTCTCCCAAGAAGCTCTCGTAGCTCTCCCAAGGTTGGAGCGAAGCCATCCTCACAGCACGAAGCTGTCTACTTTCAGGACATGCAAACTCCCTTCCTTCTCCTGGCTGTCTGGGATCACGGACAGGGCGATGCTGGAGTTCTTAAAATAGGGCTCATTTTTTCTAGAGTCACAGGTTCCTGCTTTTGAGGACACTTGCAGCCATCCAGCTCCTGCAGCTCCAGTCCTGCACCTCTTGCCTGCAACCCCATCACTACTTCCCTGGCCCCGGCTGCAGGGTTTGCCCTCACTTCAGTTTTAATCAAGTTCAAACATGGTTGTGAGCTGCAGGATAATGGCGTGAGTGTGTGTTTGCACAGTGGTTTTCATTCTGGGAGGGTGCTACCCATTTTGCCAGCTTGGCAAACAGGTGGGCCCGGCACAGCAGCTGTCTGACACGGAGGTGACAGCTCAGCGCTGGCACCAGGGGTGTGGGATCACAGCGGTGGCTCAAGGGTGGTTGGCATTTCACCCCAGTACTATCCAGCCATGACTGCAGGATGGATCCTTCCCTGCCCTGGCCTCTGTAGGGTACCAGGCTGTGCTCATTGCTCCAGGCTGCAATGTCATAAGATATTGCTATGTGTTTTGTGAATTTGCCCAATTCAACGAATATAGCAGCTTCACCATCATGAAAATGACACTGGATCTTCTAAATTTCACAGGTTGTTAGGACTTCAGTTTTAAAGAAAATACGGCATCACAGCATCCCTCACTACCATGTGATGGCCCTGGTTGGAGGAGAAAGTCGAACCTTTCCTTTCAGCTTCAGAACCAAAGGAAAACTAAAAGTCCATTCATTTTTCAGAGCCTGGCTATTTTGAGACAGATACCTCTGGGTCTTGGCAGCTGCCAGAATTGTTGCTTCTGGGCACTGCCACCACCCTTTCACATCAGACCTGCACTCAGATCCCAAGCTTTTTCACTCTGATGTTTCAGGGCTGAAGGTCTCACTTGGGACACACCCCTGTGACTCTCCTTACCTATAACCTCATCATACACACCACCCTGCTCTGGCTGGGAGCTCCGGGTCATGGTGGTGGACGTTGTGATGAAGGGAGAGCTTTGCTATCTGCCTTACAAGGGGTCAAGCAAAACCTTAACATGGTTTTTATTAACCAAGCTTCTGAAATGTGCTGCCATGTTATATCACCACAAGACATCCTCGAAATAGCTCTTTTGGTTCAGGTTGGACAAAAGATACCCAAAGTCTGTGGCGGGCTAGACAGTCTGGAGGGAGGGAAAGACAGAAGCAAAGGCACCACAGGAGCTGAGAGGGGTCAGAGGTATGGGGTGCTTTCTTGGTGCATGAGGATGCAAAGCTGGGCTGAGGAGGAAGGAGGAACATAGATGGCTTAGGGAAAACGATGGTTAGAGCCAGGAAAGGAGAAGTATTGCTGTTTTTCACTAGGATTGCAGCTCAGAAGAGGAAGGAGATATCAAATGATGGGCTTTTTCAAGTGGCAGTGATAGAAAATGCAGATGGCTTTCCTGAAAATATGAACCCCACCATTTTTGGCTTATGAATGTGAGAAACAGCCTCAGAAAGGACTAAGTCATCGAAGAAAGAATTTCATTTTACGAATCAGCTGAGTTGAGTGTGTCTCACCACAGGCACACCCCGTTCCTTGAGGGGATTACAGCACTTACACCTTACTCAGTATCTCCTGTCTCCATTCCTCATAGGTGGAGCACACGTTCTTCCAATCACAGGCTTTGTTCTTATCATTCTTGGTAACTGCAACTATCATATCTCTCTCCCCCACAACTGAGGCAGCTGCAATCCTTGTTACAATATATCTAAGGCAGAAAGAGAAGGTTAAAGCAGAAAGCAAAAGTAGTTTTTTGCTGAAGCGAAACTTAAGGATACTTTTTCACTTGAAGATGAAATACATTGCATTTACCATGTTTCCAGCAAAATCAGAGTGGTGCACACAGAGAAAACCAACATGGGCTTTAGAGACTCCAGGCTGAAGCTGCTCTAGCTTTGTTTACCCTAAGAAAATGGAGACTTCTTGTTCTCTGGACAGGTCTTCATCTAACACAGAAAACCAAGGATGTGTGAGCACGTTCTGCTCCAGTGGGGCTGTCCTCCTGCCCTGGCTGTAAGATTCCAGAGGTGAAACCTCCCATGAGCAGATGTCAAGCATGCCTTTTGCAGGGAGAACTCTGAGGGTTGCTGCCTGTGGCCAGCTCAGAGCCTGCCCCTGGCTCCCCAAAAACCCCTTTGCAGCCCCCAAGTGACGATGCCCAACACCCCAACTCGTGCCTACACCGGTACTAGGAGGACGCTGGGCTCAGGGGTGCCTGGATCTCTGTGGAGAAGAGGAATGAGCATCAGGCAGCTGCAGGAAGTCTGATTTTAAGAGCCTGAGGCTCCCCAGACAGCAAAGGGGGGATTAGGCAGATGCCTCACTCTGACACAGGTTTTGTTTCTCCAGAAGGAGCCCAGGTCTCTCCAACATCCCCCCACCCCACGGGCAAAGGGAAGGGGACCTGGGGCCCGCACCCTGCAGCATCAGGGCCTGAAGGCATCACCGGGCAGGAAAACTGGAAATACCTGAAAATTTGCCTCAGCTCCTTGTTGAAAGGCATTATGCAAGGAAAGGAAAATCCCAGCCTGGATCACGTGCTGAAAAAAACAGTGTAAAATCAGCTCTGACATGAGCCAACCAGTATAGCGGACGATATATATTGCCTCCCCTGAGGCAACACGCACATTAGAGTTCAGGGCACTCATTGGCCCTTGCAAGCAGTTACAGCTTAGCCTTGCAGGCTAAGCTGAGAATGTGACTTTTCTTCACTCAGCAGCATAACCAACTGCCAATTGTAGCCAAAAAAACCCAAATAACCTTTTCACACCTTTTCCTGCTTTATCATTGCAGAGCTCATCTTTGGCCAGGGCATTCGTTAGTCAGATTTTGAGTTTTTTCCACCTGTGGTTGGTTTGACATCCGATTTCCCTCTCTTTGTTACAGAACATCCTCATTTCTTCTCTGCTGCAATTTTCTGCCTGTTTTCCTCCTTTTACTTCCCCTGGGTCCTTTTCAAACTCCTTCCCCCCTGCCTGCTGTCAGGCTGCAGCACTTGCCATGTAGGGGAGTAAGGAGTAAATAAGACACTGCTCATCAGCCTCCTTAGGAGATCATAAGGCTATAGCTGTACTTCAGTGATCATTGGTTAAAACAATTGCCGTTAAAGATGCCAGCAAAATAGCTGTTGGTCGAAAGTACAGTCATTAACCTTATGTTCTTCTCTTCTTGCTTAGGAAAGAGGGATACACATTGACAGAGTTGCTCATGATACAGCAAATTTTTGTAGTAGCATTAACCTGCTGACCCAAGCAGGTAGCCAAAATTCGGGTGGCTGGAGGTTATTTACAGCAGAAGAAGGAACTGGCTGTGGAGGCAGGTATTTTTCCACAGTGGTGTTGCTAATTTACAAAGAAGGTGCAAAGTCCTGCACCAAAAACCTCAAGAAATTAGCATTTCCTGGCTCATGCTACCTGTGTTATTCCCACGTGCATAAGAGCTCTCATGCTCTCAGCTTTTCTTGGACCACATGTAGTCCTGGAACCTCCTTCATGGCATTGTGTTCCCACACAATCCCTGTGCAGCCTCTCCTGTGTCACCTATGTCTCCTACAGCTAATTGAAATGAAGGTCTGTAGTAAAATCTGGAAAGGAATTATTTTTTTAATTTTTATATTTTTTTAAATCTAAGCTTGCAGCAATAATATTATCAGGAGGAAAGACATGTCGTCTCCCCAAGCCATCACACCCTATGTCAGGATATACTACTCTTTAACTGAAGATGCTTTAAATCTCTGCAGAACCTCTACTTGTTTGAAAGTACTTCTCACAGTTACACCAAAATGCCCTAGATAAATCTGCAGATAACTGCTGCATAGCTCAGATTTTAATATTGCTGTGGTCTAGAGTGGGCTTTCTTCAAGTTAAATGTACATGCAAGCTTCAAAATCAGAAGGGGATAAAGCCAGCTGTACATATGCACACTGTTTGGGAAATATTTGTATTTTATTCACAACCTGCAAAATTCTTTCAACTCCAAAAAAGTTGTAGGAAGAGATTCATCTTCAGCTATATCCCCTGGGCAGACTTTCGCAGCTGAGCTCGTCAATCTGCACTCCCTTTAGGGACAAACCCAACCACTTCAAGCACATAACTCATCCAATCTATTTTAGATGTCCCTATCAAGGTCGGGAAGCTCCATAACTCCAAAGAGGCTGGTTTTCCCCCTTTGTTGTGCCCGGAGCAGAGGACAACCAGCTCAAACACCTGGCAGAGGTCTGTCAGAGGATACCACCCTGGTTACCAATTCATGGAGCTTTGCAAGTCAGAAATAATTTGGCACATCAAGTTTTATGGTGACCTTATTTGTGGCCCCCAGACAGCCCTGGAAGGAGGGAGCCTGCATCGCTGCTGCAACAGGTCAGGGCATACAGCAAGACTGGGGAAACTGGGATGTAAGCACTGCTACTGCCAATGGCTCACACAGCACGGGTGCCGCTGCCAGCGACGGCTCCTGAGCAGAAGATTTGTGAAACCTTTCCCTCCGGGGGTCTGCGTTGGAAAAGGGGCCAGCGCTGTGCTCTCAGCAAGAAATAAGCGCCCCTAAGAGAAGCTGCTGCAGTCAGAGCAAATCTTGGATGCTAATTAATCCCCCTTTAGGAAGATATTTATTAGTCAAATGCTTCACATTCATATGCACATCTGCAGTCAACAGAGAGGCTTTCACTTTTTTCCCAGCCCAGCAAAGCAGAAGGGTGGGAGGCTGCTGCGGTCCAACAGCCGGCAGTCCTGGGGGACTCAGCCTGCTCCGGGTGTCTCTGGTCAAGCAGCTGAAACAACCAAGGTCTAGGCTGGGGGAGAACCTGGAGGCAGCTCACAAGAGCTTTAAACCTGGATACCTTCTTCCCTTGCTGACTGATGAAGACATTGCAAAGGAGAGGGTGGGAGCCATCCCTGCCAGACCGCCTCATCCTGCTGGGATAAGCCATTCCTGAATCACTGAATTAATATAACCTGGGGCAGTTTTTGCTGTCAACCAGTTAATTGCTGAGGTTGATTGATACAGCCCCTGATGAGCTAAGGATTGTAGCTGCTCATAGCTCTTGCAGAGGAAAGACAGAGCCAGCAGCCCCTCTCTCCTTGCCCAGCAGATACTGAGCAGGTTCAAGGAGGTTTGCAGGGGGCTTGCCTTGATGTTTCCCCGCTCCTTAAGTATAGGTGCTTGGCAAGAGCAGCTGCTTATGCCAAATCGTTTGCTTCATTCGCAGTCACACAGATCTCATTGCTTCAAGAGTTACAGTAAAATCTAGCTGGAAGAAGATGTTTCAAGTCATTGAAACCCCAGGGGTTGATAGAAAGGCTAAAATTTCAGACCAAGAGCAGGGTGTGACCTTCCCAGCAGTGGAAGCAGTAATTCTGTCGGTCATATGCTGGGCGCTTCCTATGACCTGTAAAGCAGAACGATTCCCTCTGACCTGAGATGTGAGCTGCAGTTTTGGGAAGGGTGAATAATGACATTTGCAAGGCTTACTGGTTTGATGTGCTAATCCAAAGCAAAGTCAGCCTAAAGCAGACCTGCTGAAGGCAAAACCTGTTTCTTACTGAAATACTCGAATGTCCTCAGCTCCCACAGATGTGCAACCTGCTCTGGTTATCCCAAGATTTTTTCCTGGACCTACCAATGGATCAAACATCTATACAAGCTCTTTCTGTTACACTGAGCAGTGAGGGCTGCTGAGAGCACTGGCACGACATTCAAACTCTAAACTGTCCATCTTAATTAAATTAGTTCTATCCATGAGGTTCAGCGGTCGGTCATGGCATGTGGGAGATTTACCCTCAGGTCCTGGAGGAGCGAGAGTAAACCCAAGAGCAAAATCCTTAGTGACGTGGGATGACAACTGCGTTCTTAAAGTCTGAAAGCTCCTGGCAGAGCAGTTGCCTTGCCAGCAAGCGACTGTTAACAATATCCTTTTTATTCCAGGGGCCCAAATCCGCCGTCTGCAAACCTGACTGGCTTTTGCAATTGATTTCAGAGAGGCTCTTGATTTTCACTGACATTTGCCTCGGTCAGTCACGGCTGCCTGCTCCTTCCCCATCCCTGCTCCCCACCATGCTGCAGCACCCTCAGAGCCTCCCCTTCACCCGTTTGCAGAGAAAGCTGAAATCTTGGCTTCGCAATAAGAAAGGCAAGGTTTGGCATTCAGACAGCAAGGCAGGACTCAGGAAATCTGGTCCAGTGCCTGTGTCTTCTTTGAATTACTGCATGATGGTGCATAAATCACTGCGTTCCTCTGTGCCTCAGTTCCCTTGCTGTGGCCGAGGGTGGCGACACCCGCTCACCTCGGGGGAATAGGGGGCATTAATTGTCGTTCATACAATGCACAAATGTGGCAGCATAGATAGTAAACAAGCATTTAGTGTCTTTAGAAAGATAATTCATCTGTGAACACTGAGGTCCATAGCCTGGGACTGGAACTGGGAGCTCCTCTGGCTGTTATATAATTGCAGTGGGTTCCTTTCGTTAAGGAATGGGTTGTTCTTATTACTGTAGTTATTTCATAAATAAGGAACACATCTGACTAGAAAGGATCAAGCAAAAATAAATGCCTGCTTAACCCAAGCATATGGGAACTAAGCATTATTTTAATTATATTTTTGAAACAGCAACCTCTTATCTTTGGCCTGAAGCTTTCAGAATTCAAAGGCAAACACTGCCCTTATTTTTTTAATTATTTTTTTTTCCCCATCCACAAACACTTTGTCTTTGCGTTGGTGAAATTGGGACTGCCAGGTATCTCCCAAGTGCAGAAGTCCAGCTGACCTTTGTTGAGGGATGTGTGGATGCCGTATGTCTCACCTCTCCCCTTGGGGGGATCTCTTCCCTGTAGAACACTCTGCTCTTGAGCAGGAGATGTTGCTCTTTTGGCTAACTCATCCACAAGCAGCAAGGCTGCCACCGTACTTGCTCCGTGCCATCTTTCATAATTGTACGTTTTGATCTCTGGTTCAGACAGTCGCAGGCTTTGGGAGCTGGGGGTTGCTCTGGCTGCAGTTGCAGAAGATGCTCGTTAGAAATGGGAACTCTGCGGGCCCTTGAGGCGGCTGCTGGCAAGGCTGTGCCGTGCCTGCCCCTCGGAGCAGGCTGGCAGCGCTGCAGCGTCTGACCATGAGCAGGTCCCACGGCCACCCGAGGAGAAGCTTCTCACCAGGGACACCCGATGCGGCGAGAGAGCCTGTGGGGTGCTGGCACCGCTCCTCTGGGTGGGAAGGTTTCCAAGCCCTTACCTAATCCTTTCCCCTCTCTTACTCCTCAACAATTTTTCAGTAGAAAAGTGAAGCAAGGAAACCACAATGAAATTATCCCAGTGAAATCGCGCTTTAGGTCGAAGCAAAGATCAGCCGCTGTGCACCTTCCTGAGCACGTATCCCGACACGTTCCCGTGGCAGCAAACCCTGCAGGGCGCAGGACAGACGGACGGGGGCACCTCCCGGAGCGGAGGGTGCAGGGATGAAGCTGTTCGGGGTTGGTGCATGGGTGCAGCTCTCGGGAGTACGTACACCTTGCAGGGGTGCAGTTCTAAGAGGAGTGGGTGCCTCCTGGCAGGGGGACGCGCAGGTGCACCTTGCA
>NW_009732526.1:0-33224 GCF_000703405.1 Apaloderma vittatum | reverse complement strand
GTCCCTGCGCATGCTTAATGAAGTAGAGTTGCATATCTTTATTATGCCAAGTCCAGTTATAAATGTGAGTGTGTAAATGGCAGTCATGTGGCATGTACACCAAAGGGTTGTTCTTTAAGAGGAAATGTAGCCATTTATTGCAGCAAGTAGCAGACTGTGGTCCTGCATTAGTTCCATACTGTGCTATAACGTGGCGTAGTTTCCTGGTTATAGCCTCACTACAGAGTGATTAAAGGCAGTCAAATTAATTCCATCATATTACTGCTCTATTTTGCTCCAGAAGACTAAAATATCCATGTTCCACCAATGCAGATGCCTTACCTGCCCATTTTCTACTGAACTACTAAATATACGTGTTGTGCCAACATGAGACTTAAGTTTTAAAAATGATGGCCGCATTGAGCTGAAACACGTCACTTACAGTGATCTTAACCTTTGCTACTCATCTCCATCTGTGGTCTTCCTGGGATACAGTTAGTGTCACAGTAACAGCTTCTTAAGAGAAGATCCTGTTCTTATGGTATCTGTGAGGCGTACTGGCTTGGCATGATGGAAGCAAGAGGTGGTGCTCATCTGGCCTGGGTAGCCAGAGGAACTTCAGGTGTGTTAAGCGTTCAGGATGTTACACAGATGGATGCATTGCATAAATGTTTCTATAAGCTGAATGTTTACTAAGGTTTTGTGGAATCTCTTGGATAAAGTATATTTATGCCCTAAACAGAACAGGCCATTAATGACCATGTGTTTGATGTCTCCTTTCAGGTACAGTAGTAGTCCAACAGCTAATGTCAGTGATGATTAGCAAACATGAAGAGTTGTTTCCCAGGGATGCAGACCCTCAGATGGGACCTGAGGTATGCAACAACAACAATGAAATGCCAAAGAAAGCTATTGCAGGGCAGCTACAGAACAAAGAGAATAACAACACCAAGGAGACAGCAGTGAGGCGCTGCTCTTGGGACAAACCTGAGTCTCCCCAAAGAGAAAGCGTGGACAATAAGTCTCCACCTGCTTTGCCAGGCAGCAAGACAAATAGCCCCAGGAACAGCATCCAGAAACTGGATGTCACAAGAAGTCCACCACTCATGGTGAAAAAAAATCCTGCTTTTAATAAAGGCAGTGGCATAGTCACCAATGGGTCCTTCAGCAGCTCTGCAGAGGGCCCTGAGAAGAGCCAGACCTTACCAACCTGTGCC
This sequence comes from Apaloderma vittatum, assembly GCF_000703405.1. Lineage (NCBI taxonomy): Eukaryota > Metazoa > Chordata > Aves > Trogoniformes > Trogonidae > Apaloderma > Apaloderma vittatum. Next base: position 32,028 of record NW_009732526.1, on the reverse strand, counting down.
CTGCAAACCAGGAGGACGTCATCCCTGAAAGGCCCGGTGACTAAGATGGGCACACACAGCGTGCAGAATGGAGGTGTACGGATGGGTGTTTCCAGTGCAGACGGGCACAGCAACACCCTCAACAGCCGGACCCCGGGCTGGGTGCCCAATGGCTACGTCACTCTGAGGGACAACAAACAGAAGGAATCAGTGAGCGAGTCAGGCCAGCACAACAGGCTTTCCACCTATGACAATGTCCACCAGCAGTTCACTATGGTGAACTCTGATGACAAACAGAGTGTGGACAGTGCCACCTGGTCAACGTCCTCCTGTGAAATATCTCTCCCTGAGCACTCCAACTCCTGTCGTTCATCCACCACCACCTGCCCTGAGCAGGACTTCTATGCGGGTAACTTCGAAGACTCTGTGCTGGATGGACCACCACACGAAGAACTTTCTAATCCAGGTGACTATGAGCACAAAAATGACAGAAGGAGTGTGGGGGCCCACAGCAGCCAAGCCACAAGCAGCAGCGATAACAGTGAAACATTTGTGGCCAACAGTACCAACAATCACAGTGCTTTGCACAGCCTGGTGTCCAGCTTGAAGCAAGAGATGGCCAAGCAAAAACTAGAGTATGAGACAAGGATAAAAAGGTAAGACAGTTTGACTCTACCATCTGACTGCCTTTTGCAGAGTAAATCCAAGAAGTTCTCCCTCTTGGGACTTCCTAGCAGTTTACACTAGCTGCAGTCACTGGGTGCCACTGATTTTCCCATCTCTTAGTGTTGACATACTGTGATGTTGCTTTTGTGATACGTTCTTACAAAGCGGTTTCTTTTGGAGCAATCGCTTGCCATGGGTGTGACACACTATCCTATTGGCATAAAAAGTAAAACCAGAGCCTTGTGAGTTTCTGTAGGATGTAATTAACAAAATTCAGTAGGCTCTCACACTGTATTTTATTAGTTGATACATGTTCTTCAGAGACTGAGAAGGGCAGTTGGGCATCACCTTTCAGTGAAAGCAGTGCTGTGGCTTGTTCCACCTGTAGGTTTTGGGGCTGGGAGACAGTTGGAACTCCTTTCCAGAGTACTTGTTCCTCTTGAGACAGTGCTGCGTCTGGGAGCTACTTCTGCTCTATCTCCAGGCTCCTGCTTTGCCTGAGTCTTTCCTTCAAAGCTTGGACATGTTAAAGAAGGCAAGGGAGAGCTGTTTCTTTGACTACAGGTAGTGTGGACTTTTCTCACGAGGTTGCTAGGATGGATACCCATAATGATCAGTGAATAACCTCAAAGTCTGGGCTTAGCATAACTAGAAGTTATGGAAGCTTTTTCCCTGGAGGTGTTCAAGGTCAGGTTGAATGGGGCAACCTCATCTAGTGGAAGGTGTCCTTACCCATGGCAGGGGATTGGAACTACGTGATCTTTAAGGCTCCTTCCAACTGAAAACATTCTGTGATTTTATGATTCTAGTGCACACAACAGTGCAGAGCTGAATGCACTCTCTTTGTATTAAAGTTCTATAGTAAAGCTCTTCAGGACTTGTCTTCTTATCTCTGTTGCACAGCTGCTGTTGGTATTGGTACCTTTGGACCAGTTGTAGCTGGATCACAACATGTGAGAGCTACTGGCAACAGCAGCTTCCAAGTGAAAGTGCAGTGTACAGAATATTACAGACTTTCCCCCACGTCACTATTTTCAGTGTAGTATGCATGTAGTAGAGCACTTCTTATAATGTTTAATATACATGGTGTATTTAGTGCCACTAGGATTTCTAATGCTTTCCATTGGAAAGCTAGATCTGAAATAGGGTCAGTTTTTTAGACAAAAACCATGTTGATTGTATGTTGTGGGGGTTTTTTTAATTGTCAGTAGTCAGCTGGAGAAAAGATATTAGCACTGAAACAAAGGCATTCAGGGCATTATTCTGACCTTGTAAGTGATACCAGTGCAACTACAATGGGAGCTGAGTGTCAGCACTTCCAGAAGTGAAAGGAATACTTAGCCTGTTCCTGCAGAATTAGATGGAACTGTTTGCTACTGTTTATCCTGCTGGTGGTTGTTATTAGACATTTTCTAAATGAGCTACTGAAAAGATTCCCCTATGGGAACGGTTCACTGATGAAGCCATGGTTTGTAGAAACACCTCTCTAAAATCCAGTCTAAGCTTGTAAATGAAAAGACACATGTATGAATTTGTTGGTGGTGTGCACTTCTGCTTGACTGAGTGAAGAGTGCTACTCAGGAGCTGTCTGTTTTTATTCATTTTTGTAGCTTGGAGCAGAGAAATCTCACTCTGGAGACGGAAATGATGGCCCTGCATGAAGAACTGGATCAAGAGCGGAAGAAATTCACAATGGTAGAAATCAAAATGCGTAATGCAGAACGGGCCAAGGAAGACGCAGAGAAGAGGAATGATATGTTGCAGAAGGAAATGGAGCAGTTTTTCTCCACTTTTGGAGAACTGACAGTGGAGTCTCGCAGACCAGAAAGAGGCAACACCATCTGGATCCAGTGAACACTGGAAGCATAGACTGTGGGACTTGGGGGAAGGGCTTGTGGGTATTGTACTGTATCAGGTGGCTGGTCACCTGTTTGAGGCTAGTACTCAACATAATGTTATAAACCCTTGAAGGAAGAAATCATATAGACATTAACCACTCGTATCTGCAGTGTGTACTTATCAAATTATACTCTTTGAATGCTTCATGAGACTACTGTCAAGTGTTACAACTGGATACGTGTGTATAAATTTTTAAAAAATCACCTTAGAGAGCAGGAGATGTATTTCAAGAAATATTTTAATGCAAGTCTTGTATTTAAACTGGTAAATTGAAATGTTGTTGCAATCAAGCTTTATATCAAGGCTTTTCTCCCTTGCACTTAACATAATAAGCTATTTTTGGCATTGTATTACCGACCATCAGCTTATTTTGTATATCAAATGTTTCTTGGTTTTGTTGTTTTTTGTTACCCCATTTGCTTGGAGAGTGAAGATAAAGAGATGTGTTAAGGCATATGTGCAGATGCTTAACCCTGATTTCCACTGCTTCCAAAAAGACAGCAAGATGAGAAACAGCAGCACTTTGTGGGCAAAATAAAGTGGTACTGATTTAACAGAATTGATGGCCAGGGTACAAGGTATGAGGGCACCTGTATCATAAAAACCAAACGAGGATATAAAGTCAGCAAAACTGGGAACAGTGTCAAAGGGTAAGCAACTGTTTGTTCGGGAGCAAATGTGGGCAGTAGAATAAGAAGTTGGGAGAGGGGAAAGGGGAATTTAAGGGAAAGTCAGTCACATGACCAGAGCTTTTTGAAGTTCCCAGAAGCAGCCCTGTGCCTGATCAGTTCCACTCAGAGCAGGAATATAAACCAGTTTTTCTGACCGTATTTGCATCTGACTTACTTCTGTGCTCTGGGTGAAAGTGAGTTCTTTATGTAATGCTGGTAAAGAAATACACAGAGGAAATGAACTGGACATCCTGCTAACTTCACTAGTGTGAGGGATCCTGAAAAATATAACAACAAAAGTGATGTCCGGACTAGAAATTACCAATGCAACTGTGTAACAAAGAGCAAATATGGAAGAAAACACACGAACATATTCACCAGCCATATTTACACTGTATATCAGCAAGTTATCGTACTGTCTGAATGTTTCATGAGATTACTGTCAAGTGTTACAACTGTGAAAGTTCCCAGGTTCTCAGCATCACCAAGGGAATGCCTAGAGGGAGCAGCCTGGAGCCTAAGAGCATGCAGAGTGCCAGTGAAAAAGAAACAGCAAAGCCATGCTGTAAATTAATAATTTGTTTGGCATGTTTACATACAGAAAGTATAACTGGTATTTTCTACATCATGTTAAGGATTTTTTGTTTTTAACTTACTGCAAGTCTTATTATTAGACAGAGTTGTTGAGAGGTATTTGATTCCCTCTAGTGTCTCTTAAATATATTGCACTTATTTTTTTATTCCAGTTGAGAAAGAACAATGAGAGATAGCCTCAAAGAACATTCTTGGTTATAGCATGTGTATTAGACAAATATTAATCAGATGTGGAAATTTTACTAGAAAGTAAACATGAGGTTTATATGTCAGAGAAATATCAACTTAAAATGGAGCATTACACATGATACTTGTGGATGGATTATTTGTGTCTGGTGAGATTCGGAATCCTATCAGGGCACCTCGTGTACTAATTACTGTGAACGTGTCTAGTACACATCCAGTCTGTGTGTAAATCAGAAAAAGCCAGGCAGGGAGAGATCAAGGTAATAGGAAGGAGCATGTTTTATATTAGCAGCAATCACAAGATGTCCCAACAATGGTGAGAGAAAGAAACAGATTACTATATTAATTCTGACTTTCAAATTGAATGAAGGAGAGCTTGGTATCTGATGCAGTACACCTTAAAGTCAACTCACAGTTTAGGGAGGATCTGACATCTGTTGATGTGACAGCAAAGTCTCTTAAATAAATATTTTCTTAAGTAAGACTCATATTTTTACACTAGTTATATACAGTATTCCCTGCAGCAGTACACCAAGGTGGAGAAAGTCCTACTTTCCTTGTGGGGAAAGGTGCCACTCCCAAGGTTAACAGCTGATGGATATGATGGCAAAAAATGACAGCTGGTTGATAAATTTTTATTTCTGATATTTGTTCAAACTTGATGAGGAATAGGAATTGCATTTCACATCCACATCTGCCTACAATGCCCTAGGCTATAGAATATACATGAAAGAAGGGAAGGTATTTATAGTCCACTTGCCATTCTGTATTAAATTCTGATTATCCTTGGTCTTCAGAGGAACTTACCAAAGGCTTCCAGTGATTTGTATGTGCTGCATGTTTTCCGTATTTGTTTTAACAAGCTTCTTTGTACACATCTGTTTCTTAACTCAGATTTTTTCTTCAGTGACTGCTTTCTGTGGGTTAGTTCTTGGTCTACCCACAAGCCTACCTGAAAACTACAAGGATGCATTTCAGAGGGGTTTTTTTTTTTTTTTGCTTATCTTCAGGCCTTTGCATTCACCATGCCTGACATGGTTTATGAGACAAACTATCACCAGGAAAAATCCTCATTTTGGTGTATATAGATCCTCCTCATTTTTGTATTGTTCTTTTTGAGGATTGCCATTAAACACTTTTGACTCAGATTGAAGGATGCTACTGCAGGGATTTCTTTAGGGCATGATTCTTGAGAAAAAATAAAATCTTTACTTTTTGCAGGGACTCTGGGAAGATGGTTCTCCATGTGAATTTTATGTAGGGCTAGACTGAGTAGACCTGGCTCCTTCTGACTGATGCCAGGCTAAGAAATCAGGATTTATGTTTGGTTTATGTATGAGGGATCTTGATCTGCTTTGAAATTAGGACTTAGTCTTGGAAGAAAATGTAAACCTTCCACACAATTACAGCTGTTAAAGCTAGCAAGCATTTTTTAAGTCTTCTGGGCACAGAAGGAAAATTCCTTCTTTTTACTCTAGCGGCAGAGCAGCAGTTCGGGTTTCTGTCCATTTGGCCCAATTAATTTTGGCTCTGATTCCTTGATGTGTTTAAAACCATTCTTGTTGCTGCTGTCACCTTCCAGTGCTGTCTCTTCCTGTACCCTACTTCTTAAAACTCTTGTCATTCAGCTCATCCCATGGTGGTCCATTTCCAGGATCTGATCCCACACAAAGCTATTCTTCGGGTTAGCTTTCTGGTGATTAAAGTCTCAGTGCTGGCTCAATAAAATACCAGACATGTTTACTGTGGAGAAGCACGCACAAACTCCGAGATGGTGGAAAATGGAATTCGCTTTATTGCAGGCAGACACACATATTTATACTTCTTAGCAAGAAGCACTATTTGTGGGTTACAAACAAGAGACCAGACTATGCAGCCAGGATTGTTACCAGCTCATGTATTCCTCCAATCACACTCTTATCACACAGGAAGAACAGACTTTCCCAGGTCTACTTTGATCATACTCTCCCATTCACTCCCATGCACATCTTGTGTACAAGAAGCCTCTTATCTGTTCATTCTCACGGACAAACTCCCAACATGAGCTATATTCAGCTGGTCAGGGTCTCTTTTCATAATTAGCAAGCAGGAGTTATGTGCTTGTTTAGAAAAGAGCTCAAGGATGAAAGTCTTAATTCTGCAATGCAGTACTGCCAGCACAACTAACTGTAAAGTGTATCCACAGTTTACTGTAGCTATACCGTTTGGAGTAACTTAAACAGTCATGGGATCACACTTGAAGTACCTTCAAATGCTTTTTGTGGAAGCTTGTATTAGAGTGAATTTGTTGGTTTGTTTGAAGCTTGTCTTTGTCTATTTTTGAAGCTTGTCTTCATATTTGAAAAGGTATTCTGGTAAGCTCTTCAAAGAGTGTTTAAATTCTAGTTATATAGCTTTCTAGTTATATGGCTAAGAACTGATATCCCAGATTCCTTGCTTTGCAATCCAGGATGCGACTTCACCTCATTGCCTCTGCAAAAACCATCTAAAGAGACTGAGAAACTTGAGCTGGCACAGCAAACTTGTATTAGCAACAACATATACCCACTCCCTTCACGATCCATCCCACTCTTCCTATGAGGCTTTGTCAGCATTTAGGCTGAGGTGATAAAATTTTTTTATATCCTTAATGGTTGTCTTAATGCTCCTATTATTGTCCTACTTCTTTAAAGTAAAAGCACAAAATTATTGATATTTCTTACATTCAGAAGCAAATAACAAAATGTTACTCTTCTAAAATATGTAACTTCTCAGCCGTGTGTGATACTGTTCACATGTGGTCTGCAACCGATTTGCTGCTTTGTTCCCTTTTAAAGCCTGTGTGTGAATCCTGCCCATGGCAGGGGTGGTGGAACTAGATGATCTTTAAGGCCCCTTCCAACCCTGACAATTCTATGATTCTATGATTCTATGAATTGACCAGACTGGCAAAAGCAACATTGCAGGGACAGAGCTAATAACATTCTGATCCAATCACGTGGTATGATTACATTACATTGCATTCAGAAGTCTAAGTCCAGGATAGCACACACAAAAGCAGACTGTCAGAATGCTACAGTCAAGGGACAGAGTGTAAGGGAGGGAGGCACACACACTGCTGTTAATCCCATTTCCAGCCACGTCATCAGAGCACTGTGGTGGTGATGGTGCCCTACATGCCTTTGCACAGTAAACCAGAATAGCTGCAGACACTCACTGTACCTTTTAAGCGTTAGATGCTGATGTTTGTTGAGAAGAGCTTCTGTCTTCCTTTCTGTTTGTGAGAATTCTGCTACACATTTGGAGCATGATCTGATCCAGTAGTTGAAGTGATGGTGGAAAAAAAATTGAGAAAGATCCAATTTACTAAAAAGAATGAATACTTAGTGAATATTTATGGTGTAGCATCCCTGGAGGAATGGGACAGATGCAGAGTAAGGAGATGCTGAATAAACAGGTACACTGACTTGCATGTTTTGACAACCCACTCAAAACAGTGATTTGCCTCTGGCTGTTGTACACTTGAACCCTTCCTGGCTGAGTGAAACTTCTAATTAATTTCCTTTCTTATCCTGAATTCCCTCTAGGGTCTGTCCATTGAAGAGGAGAGTGTCTGCAGACTCTCTGTGCCCATGGCAAATCTGCAAGGCACTGAGAGAGAGGGAAAGGGCAGATGAGAGAAAAGAAATTAACATGTACTTGTGATGTGGGCATGCAAAAATAGAGGAAACAGATGGGAGAGATGCAAACAAGGAGGTGAGAATACCTGAAGTTGCCATGGGTAGGCGGTAGTAATTTGCCCTCAGTTAAGAGATTTTTCTGATGTTGTGCTATTCTTCCAGAGTTTTTTTTACTCTAAATTACTTTCTGGGCTGACATCAGTAGCTAGGTCAACTGTTTCACGGGCTGTCTTCCTTGCTTTTATCAGTCCGGTGTGCTAACAGTGAGAATTCATGTGGAGAAACACATAGCAAAGCTGTTGCTGTAAGAGCTGAATGCAAGTCTGGGAGCTGCAGAAGGTCAGACGGTTGTCCAGGGATTACCAACTAACTAGGAGCTTCTAAAGGCTCTGAACTGTCGTTTAATATTTCTACAGCAGGAAATAAAAGTATATATGGCAGATGCCTTGCTGATATAAATTGCCATAAATCTACAGAGGTTTAGGAAGCAGTGAGAGAAGCTGATGAGCTTTTCTTGCTAAGCTTTTAGAAGCTGTCATAACGTGAGTATTTACAATTAGTATTAATGGTCTAGTTTTGCTGAAGAAATGCTTGTCAGTGATAAAACAAGTTTCTTCAGTATGACAACAATAATGGAGAGTGCAAAAAGTTTTTGAGGCCAGAAGAATGAGCGTGATGCAAATATATTCCTCCCATTTTCCCTAAGGGATCCAGGATAATGATTTTTATATGCAGTATGATTCCATCTCTGAATCTCTTAAAAACAAGAATAGAAAATCCTTTCCTACCTGTGTGTGTGAAAGAGGTTTAAAATTATTCAGCAGGTCTTTATTATTATGTTTAAACTCCTACTATGAGCTGTTTTGAGCATGGCTGTAATTTTTTTACCTGTATAGTATTTAGGAGGTGACTTGGCTTGAGACTAAAACAGGTAGGTTTTGAGCACCAATATTTTGTCTGTTTTTCAAGTCGCAAAGTTGCGCTCTTTATTTTTCTGATCTTAACAATTGGACAAAAGGATCTTTCTTAGTTTTTTTGGTTTTTTTAGGTTTAGATGGCTGAAATGTAGTCTACATTTTAGTTAAAAGGATGGTCATTGTTGCAGGTAGCACTGCTTGCAAGTTAGTTCCTCACACTTTGTAACAGAAAGTCTTCATCCCTGCTAAGCTATGCCAGTGCCTGGTTCAGTTGGCCTGAACTACAGCACCTGGGTTTTGGCAGGGCAGGATGAATAATGTAGGGCTAGTTCTTCTTATAGCCACTTTTAACACAGACTGAGCACTATGGTGAGGGTTTGCTTAATTCACTCGTTCTGATATGCGCTTTATATAATAGCCAGATATTGTTCAGGGAGTTGTATGAAAAAGTTTCAAATTCGCACCTAACTAATTCCATAGTAGTGCCCTTGTGTAGACATGCCCTAACACTAATAGTCCACGTGGATAATGGAGATATTTTTATAATATAGTATTAATAGTGAATGTCTCACATTTGACTTAACTGATATTATTCTGTCTGACTGAAGGGACCTACATCAAAGGAGGCTGTAATGGAAAGTAAGCAGTGTGTGAACCACAACAGAAATTAAGGATTTCTGGAGGCAATTCCAAAGGCCATTAAGAGAACAGTTCATGAACTATTAATCTATTTCTGTGCTGCTAGCCATGCCTATTTTTCTCAAGGCTGGGACCCAAGATTAAAAGCACACTAAGCTCTTATAAACCTTGCCTAACAAGGAAAGAGGTGGAAAGCTGCTAGTATCAACTCAGGAAGACATGCTGAGTAAAGGTGGGCAGCTTTCAATGCACTGGAGCTAGTAGGTAAATTTGCAGTAATTTGCAGAACGTGGCACGCTTACCAGCTTAGGTTATCAGTCCTTTCAGTGTTTCTGTAATGCTGCAGTCGAGCCAATTAAGCAGAAGTTATTGGCATGAGTACACAGCAGTGTACGAGTATTGCTATGCTAATTCTGGAGGTAGCTTGGTCCATGCAGAACCAGCTCCAGGGATTGTCAGACTCCTCAGCATTTTAAGCTGGGCTATCTTTCTTTCACAGTGTAGATATTTGCCAAACTGTACAGCTTCAACCCTATTGCTTCTCCTCCACTGCGTCTCTCTCTTTAGCTCTATGGCCACAGAAGAAAAGCAAAGGCAGCTGGGCTTGAGTGTCCTTTGAAAGAGGCAGTGGTGGAGAAGGGAACAATCCACCTGTTCACTTTATACCTACAGGCAAATTAAGTTTGAAAGACACAGATTTACATAACTTCATCAGGCACAGGCACTGGCAGGTGAAATGAGTCCCTGGCAGTTCCCACCTGTAGTAGGGCCTGCTATGTTAATTGGAAAGGACTGCCAACTCCCAGCTTTGGGATTCATGCTAATAGCTACAGCTTCAGCTTTCACTCAGACAAAAATTAAGATAATGCCTAAGAAGAATGCTTTCCCTATGACTGTGACTGGCAGATGAGAACAGGCTCCTGGTAGGCTGACAGCCTCATTTACTTCTATGCTGGGAAACATTTAGTGAGAGCTGGTCCTTTGGGAAGTGTGACCACAAGGGAGAGTTGGAGAGAGAAATCATAGCTGAGGTTGACTTCAGAGCTGTAATGACACTATGGGCTGTAATTGAAGTTGGAAGGGAAGCAATTGTGGAAGTCAGCTATGAGGCATATGTGTTTGTAGACTGCAAGAAACATGGAACAAACTCAAAAAAAATTTAATATTGAGAACAGAGCTTTTACTGTTAAAGACTGCATTTTGAGTCTGAATCTTATGTTGATGAAAGGAGCTGGGTTGGCAGATCTGAAAATGTCTCTTCTGTTTGTTCAGGCAATAAGTACATGGCATGTGGTAGTCATAAAACTACTCCCTGTGCAGCACAACAGTGCATTTCAATCTCTTTGAATCAAAGCAATTTTCACCATCACAGCAGGGAGAAGGACTAGGCTAGATCAAAATAATTTACATGAGAATTAGAACTATATTGCTACTACTGGTAATAAATTATTGTTGTCATTACAATGGAGGAACTGAGATTTTTTTCAATTTTTTTTCCTATATGTTTTAGGAATAGTTATTTAGAACTTCAGTCTTGATCACATACACATAAGAGGTAAGTGATGTGTGGTGCTACGGATTTATGAAGTGACAGCTTTTTGTTTCCTGACAAATAGTTTCTGGTCAATTTTTAAAAAACTTTATACCAATTACTTGTATTCTACTTCACTTCAAGTTCTACTGTCAAGGCTTTTTCACATGCAATTCAAGTGTTTGATCCTAACACTGAACACCATTACTTGGCACAGAGAGAGTACTCCAACTGTATCTGAAAGAGACTTACTTAGAGCTGTATTATAAGACTGTATGATTTCCTATTTGCCTTCAGTAACTCCACTAGAACTATTTATTCTTACTATGTAGCACAGGTTGGCTTTTGCAGGCACAGTAACATAATTGATATTATCTATGAGGCAGTTCATCTGAATACTGATACAACATAAAGACGAACTAAATCCTTACAGCCTGTAATGCACATCAGGAAGTTATTTTTAGGTAGTAAGTGGGAGAAGGTATTGTTGCATCTCATAAATACAGAAAAGAGTCATCATATTGTACTATTTTTGCAGATATCTTCCAGAGATGGAATTTAGTTGTGCAAACTTGCAAGGTTTAGAGTGACTAATAAAGTCACTTTGCTCACTGAGCAATTTGTTCATTTGCTCTTACTGATGGAGATTTCTTTTCTCAGTAGAGTTTCTCAGGTGCCAAACTTAGATTTGTGGTATTTTCTGTGGTCTGTGCACCACAAACAATCCAGTAAAAGAAGAGATAGAGTAAATAAATTCAGAGCTGCCAAAAGTGTGAAAATGAATGAAAATGAATGTTATGTTTATCTGAAATGACTGCAGTCTATAAATATTCAAGCGTCTTCTGCCAGTTTTATGAATGTCAACCTCATGTTGCACTAATGGCAATTATCTATTCAATCACAAATGAGGAGGACTTTCAAGAGACACTTAAGAGCACTGAAGCAAGAAGTCCATATAAGTAAAGAAGGAAGATAACTAGCTCTTCAGTGAAGCTTCTGAGATAGCTAGCTTTGCAAATATCTTTTCTCCACATCAGAATCTCAGTAAATCTGACTTCTCAGAAAAACCCAAACCCAAAATATTCCATTCTGTAATGTTCTGTGAAAAGTGGATGATTAGTTCTGAGTGTTCAGAGAAAGTGGCATTGCTTAAGCTTTTCCTTCAATCTCTTTGAAAGACAAGTCAGCTCTCCTCTGTGTGCCTCTGCTCAGGGGTGGAGCTCTGTGTAAGAGAGTTTGCTACCTGAGGCCTGATCCATGCCGTAGCATTCTCTCCTGAAAAATTCAACCTTACATTCTCATTCTATCTCACCCAGTTTTTAATTGCCTGGTTGCCTTATTCTTAGGTCTCCTCGTACCTTCCAGCAATTAGGAGAGATGGAATTCAGTCATATTCCTGCCTTATCATCTGTGCCAAGAGGTTTTCTGCATCACTGCATATGCTTTTGTAAGGAGTGTGGGATCTAGCTATAAAGAGTGTTGCATTAGATGTTTCATTTACATTGTAAGATTTACCTAGCCTACAGCTTGCCTGACAACTCAGATTCTTTTTTTGTAACATCCTTCCTTTTATTCTAGAAAGACTGCAATTAAATATTGAGGGTTTTTCTTTACATTTATTTAAGTAATTAATTGGGTCATTATAAGAAACTAAGAAAATTCTCTTTTCTGCATGTGCAGAATAATAATAGTTGTAATACAGCAGTTCTTTGTAGAAAAGTCTGGGTATGGAAACTGATAGACTGGCCTAACGATCCTCACTGGAAGACCTTGTACACGGAGGAGTCAGTGATCCACAAAACAGTGAGTGTAGGTGCAGGCCTATGCTGTGCTGCCCATACAGTTTACCCTTCAAGCCTGAGTTGTTTTGCGCATATCTAGTGGCAGCTGGATAGACTGAGGTGATTGATGGTAATAGAGTAGCCTGCAGGCAGCTCCCACTTGATATCAGCAACTGTGCCACCTGCACAGACTTGCCTCTACCTAAACTGGAGCAACAAGTCCTCATCTGCACATCCTTTTGAATGTGATAGTATAAAGAATGCATTTGTTTACTTTTAAGAAAAGCATACAGTAGCTTCAATGACCAAAGCAATGTAACCTTTGGAAGGATGGGATCTGCATCATGTGCTTTGGCCTGATCAGAGGTCTCATTTGATATTGCACAACTCTGTATTTCCAGCATCTGAAGGGGCTTATCTATACAATTTATCACCTCTTACAAAGTTAGCTCTAACAAATGGCATTTTAAGCAACATTTTAGAGTTTGAGTGTGTTTATTGTTGGCATCCTAAGGAACTATCTGGTGCAAAACAGTTGGTTAACCTTGGCCAAGGTTACAAAAGCAGGCTGTAGTACAGGTTTTTAATTTGGATACTAGTTTCAGTGAAGGGAAACTATAGGTTCGACAATGGATAGCTGGGGGTGCTGGTTGATGAGACACTCAATATGAACCAACAGTGTGTGCTGGCAGCCCAAAAATCCAGTCACATCCTGGGCTGCATCAAAAGGAGCATGGCCAGCAGGTCAAGGGAGGGGGCTTTGCTTCTCTACTCTGCTCTTATGAGACGCCACCTGGAGTACTGTGTCTAGCTCTGGAGCTCCAAACACAAGGTGGACGTGGACCTGTTTGAGCGAGTCCAGAGGAGGCCACAAAGATGATCAGAGGGCTGGAGCATCTCTCCTACAAGGACAGGCTGAGAGCTGGGGCTGTTCACCCTGGAGAAGAGAAGGCTCTGAAGAGACCTTATAGCAGCCTTCCAGTACCTGAAGGGGCTACAGGAAAGCTGGGGAGGGACTGTTTACATTGGTGTGTAGTGATAGGATGAGGGGCAATGCTTTTAAACTGGAGCAGAGTAGACTTAGACTGATCATTAGGAAGAAGTTCTTTATTGTGAGTATGTTGAGACACAGGAACAGGTTGCCCATGGAAGTTGTGGATGCCTCATCCCTGGAAGTGTTCAAGGCCAGGCTGGATGAGGCTTTGAACAACCTGGACTAGTGGGAGGTGTCCCTGCCCATGGCAAGACGGTTGGAACTAGATTATCTCTAAGGTCCCTTCCAACTCAAACCATTCTCTCAACACAGGTCCCATTTAGCACAGCATAGATTATGTGTCAATAAAGTTAACAGTTGTTAAGTACATATTTTAAAGTGCTGCTGAGTGAAGGCTTATATGAGTGCATGTAATCACATCTGATAAGGACTGATGGATGCTGATCACATGCACTTAAAGATTGCTGTGATGACATGGGAGTTTAGGAAGCTTACTGTTTTTTAGAAATAATTCAAATATATCCTCAGCAGCATTTGGGATCTACTGGGCTCTCAAAGAGGGATTGTTGTTCTTGCATGTTGAAGATTTTCCAGTTTAATCAGTTGTTATTTTTTGAATGAGGGCCAGGAAGTGGGGAAAAATCTGGTTTTTTCAAATACTTGTAATGACTTGGTTAAAAAAAAAAAGTAGTGTCTTGTTTTGTTATTAACAACAGTAAATAACTTCTGATTATACACAAATCCATAGTGTTTCATGATGCATTTCAGAATGTACTGCTCAACAATCACCATGTTTATGAAATTCATTGATAATTACCAAGCACACATTAGCATTTGGCATTTAAAAGCATGCCACATTATAAACTTCCAGGTTTCCAACATCTATACAAAGTCGAATTATGAGTAAAGCTTGAAATTTCTAGAGGTAACACTCTGAGTGAGTGTTTTTATTGACTGCCTCTTTTTACGTCCCTGTTAACTTTGTACCATTCCTTCTAGAGAAGATATCAACCCTATTTCAGTATTAAACCATTTTCAGGGGAAAAATAAAAAGCTGGTCATAACTGACAGAGAACATCAGAGGAGGGGAAGGCGAGAATGAATACATTGAGTTAAAAACTTTCAAAGGAGTTTGAATTAAAGAGGGTTTATTTCCCAGCATTAGGACTCATAATATAGCTTCCATCAGATTCCCATTTTTAAATTACTGATAGGGCCCAAAACCTGCAATTGCCTAATTTCAACTGAGCTATAAATCTTCAGGGCATTAATACTATATTGTTTTAAGGGATATGGCTTACTATGTCCCATTATTTATAATACAAATTTAAATTCTAATTTGCAGTAGGACACAGTAATTGAGTTAAGGTAAAATGCATGCTTAATCCTGCTTTTTCAACACTTTGCCATCTGACACATTTTTCTATGCAAAAATTTACTGAATTGGAACAACATCACCGTAAGATATCTCCCTTTGCACATTCTTTTATTTCATCTTTGCGGGAAGTTTTCCATTAAGTCACATTACAGCTCCTATTATCCAAAACTTTTTGAGAGTTCTATACTGGTGCCGACAGTCTTCATATGGTGTTGGTAAGAGAAAGGAACAGCACAGTACAAAATGCCACACAGAGCACCTTCCTTAACTTACTGCAAATGCCTTTCACAAATATTGGTGATGGTGTTTACTGCTGAGCTCAAAAAATCATCTGCTCGATTGTGAGGAGGACACACTGCTGTATTTTTGTTCAGAAGAAAGGAAATCGTGTTTCCTTTTACAGTATCTAGCAGTGACTACTATCTGAGTCAAAATGTGAATCTTAAATGGAAATGAGAATTGTAATGCCAAACTGAGCCCCCTTGGCTAAGTATATTTGATGTGTTCATAATTAATTATCCATAGCTGAAGAAGGTTAGAACAGAGTTCAAAGCTGATGAATATGCAAAAGAAACTGTTGTATTGAACAATAAAAACAGCTGTAAAAGGTCTAGGCCATTTTTCTAGGGTCTTGTTCTTAGGAAAGTTTCACTAGAGTTCTCGTTCTTGGAAGCATTGGGGTCTCAGATGTTTGTGAATTGTGCCATTCTAAACAAGTGCTGTCACAGCTAGTTTAGTACAGACTTCTGGAATTTATTTATAGACGATGACACTTTTGCAGGTTTGGGGTGGAAAGTCAGAACTGAAGCTTTAGAGAAACTTCAACAAGCCCTGGAGCTTGTCTTTCCTTCTGGAGATTCTGGATGTGTAAGGCTGTTAAGATGCATCTAACTGAAGCCTAGGAGATGATGAGAAAATGTCTCTTAGAGTTAATTCTGTTTGCAATCTGTACAACCAAGCCCATTCCCCAAGTTTCTAGCAGAAGCTGGGCTGGTTGTTATTGCTTAACCTGTTCATACTGAATTTCCCAGAACCATAGAAATGTTAGCTGGAAGGGCCTTCTGGTCAGCCATGTCTTTGTGTAGCAAAGTCTTGGCAGCCCTCAAGGATGGGAATTTTCCAGTCACATAGATAACCCTTCACTGGATGCATTGCCTTCCTAGTAAACCATTTCCTAATATGCAAGCTGGACATCTTTTTCTATATACCATGCCACTAACTCTCTTCACAAAGCATGTTCTGTGCTGAAAGGAAAAAGAAACGACAGGGAGAAGAGCTGGAGGTTGGCCCCACAGGATTCATGATTCAGGAAAAGACAAAGAAAGCAACTTCATGTAGATGAATGTTGGAAGTATATGGGTGAAGGAACCAAACAGAAGAACCTCAGCTTAAGTGTAAGTCTCCGAAACATCAAAAAATACATTCAGCAAATGACATTGTATGCTTCAAATTAGGGTGTTAGTAAAGAACTGGGATAGTAGCCATGTAACTACAGAGTCTTAGCTTTCTGCAAGTGGATTGTAGGAGTTTGGGACAACACTAGAATACAGGTTTAGCTTTGTTTACAGAATAAATAAAATATTAGTATTTTCTTCTGGGATACAGTAATTTCTGGTAACTGCAGGTGAAGCAGCAATATACAAAGGCAAGATAGACTACAGTAAAAATGCCACAACTCAGCTTTTTCTTACAATAGCTTCATTTTGCCAAAGGAAGAAGAAAAAGCAAACTAATAGCAAAGATGCAGGCAGACATATGGGGTTTTAAAATCATGAATGGCTTTAGTCTTCCTATTCAAGATGAGCCAGTAGTAATGAATAGAGGCAATGGAAGATCTGTAGAGCACATGTGGAAGCTTGAGCACAGAGCAGTCAAACAGCACAGTCATGAAAACAAAGGGATAAATCTATGTATTTGGGCAATCAACTACTGTCAGAGTTCAAACAAACCAAGTGAATGTAACTAAATCAGGGTAAATCTGAGGGTAAAACATGAAGCAGTTCAGGTGCGTTCAATTCTGTTGATAGCCAATATTATAAAGGATGTCTATGCACAAGATGTCTGGAGTCACTAGGTTTCAGAGTTCAGATGTTGTGATTCAGCTCCTCTATCTCTGAATAATCACATTGCATTTCAAATCAAGAGGCTTAAACAAACAAGCCAACCAAAACCTATTAAAATCAGGTTTCATCATTATGGGATGGGGAGCCAGTTTGTTAAGCTATATGATTCATTTAAAGATGATCTTCAACATATGCATACATGCGTAGGATACAGATTCCACTTACTCTATCCTCTTTTCTAAATGAAGGGTGTTGGCCCATGCTTGCAATTATTTAATTCACCTGAACTACTTTTACTTCAGCTGTAGCATTTCCCAGACTCATCTTTGCTGAGTCTTAATGGTCTGGGGGAGTGGCTACCAATTTACAGGCTAAAGGAAATTAAGGAAGTTAAGAAAGGAGGTTACAGAAGTAGGTCAACAAGTAAGTGGTCTTGATCTGATATAATTCGTTTGGTTTTCCTTCCTTGTCTCTTGCAACACTGTATTTCCTTATGTCCTAGGGTTAACTCAGTAGTGAAAGGAGAAGTATGTTGGCCTGAAAGTCAGGCAAGACTGCTTCCTGCAAGGTTAGAAATGCTGTGACTCATGAGCTTTCCAGAGTTGAATCCCAGAGGTAGGATTGAACAGAAAGACACTCCAGAATGTTTCTTGGTATCAAGAAAAGAAGTAAAAAATTCTGAGGCTACTGGAATTAGAATTTAGGGTGTTGGTGTTTTTCCTATGAGATGACTTAATTTCCCATTCAGAGTGAAGTCTTATATAGCTCAGAAAACTAATGAATGCTAAATGGTTCGAGAATAGTTACTGAAGAAGATTGCATCAGCCAGGATGCAAGGGGAGGAAAGGCTGTGTTCTGAGTGGCAATTCGTGCCTTTCCTGGTTGTGGAAAGGCAAGTGTAAACTGAAGAGAGATATGGAATAGAAAGTATACTGGCTTTTGCTGAAGTAGAACAGATTAGTGGTCCAACAGCACTACGTACACAGATTTGTATGCATTAGTAGTTCTGTAGGTCTCTTGTTATGCACACTTGTTGGTGTTTCAAGGGGCACTACAGGAGAGAATTACAGTTAGTTCTTAAAAGCTTTGGCAGTATGCTGTTTTGCAAGGTATCATAGGTTGGAGGTGGGTCAAAAGAGTGGAAAGATAATATTGAGAAATACGACTCCAGTGAAGTAATACTACCTGAAGGCAGCTACTAAATCAAAAAGCTAGCCCAGGTAGAAGAAACCAAGACCAGGTCCACGGATGAACTGCTTTATCCTTGCAGATAGTGGAGTGTAGACATAGGAAAACTGAACTAATTAACCAGGATCTGAATAAAGCTTTAAAAGCATATAATATATATATATGATGTATATATCTTCTTAAGGTATAATCATCACTCAAGTAACTGAGAATATGTATTTCAAGAAACTGAAGTTTAACCTTTACATGCATTTCTTAGAGCTGTGCATTACTTTATCACATCCATACCAATAGAGGAAAAAAATTGTCAGGCACACATTTTTTCTTAGGCTTTTGTACAAAGGTTCTCTGAAGAGTGGAAGTGTGGATTTGCTATGATTATTTACTATGGAATTATATTTTACAGTAGTGACAAACTCAATTTAGGATTCGTAGGGGAACAAAAATATGAGGGACTTGTTTCTAACTCATATGCAGATCTTACTGACAACAAACTAATGATATTGCACATTAAATCAATATTCTCTACCTGTCCTATAATTAAATATTTTTTATTTTGTTAGAAGAAATATGTAGTCCTTGGTACTAATGCCTAATAGGCTATGAACAGCAGATGAAAACCACCAAGACCTGAGGTTAGAACAGTCAGTCAGGCTCAGGGCTGAATCCTGAAGTCTTTGTTCTAAAAGTTCCATTGATTTAACTGGAAACTTTAATTATTTACTCGAGGAATGAGACTTAAAGGATTGTTTACCATAGTCTTTGAAAATAAGTAAAAAACAGATTAAAGAAATAAAAGACTCCTGAGAAGTGTTTCCTGAGATGCAGTACAGTAAATTCAGCACCTGCAATTTACAGCTGAATGTGGCAAGAATATCATAGAATGAATGTGAAGTTCAATATTATGTTTGTTGTATTTACTTTATCTACATATGAGGTGCCTTAAATGTACTTTCCACTCCAAAGTGGGCAGCGAGCTACTACAGCATCTCTCAAGTGCCACAGGATGGCAGTCTTTCAGAGTAGAGCCTGGTTACTCTGTGGAAAATCCTGTAGTTCATTTTCTGCCTGAGAACTGAAAAGCATATTATATTTGTGGCCCTCTACTTTACTACTGAAACCATTGCCTGGTTACATCATATTGTATTTTGTCTGGATGATCATGAAATTTAAAGGCTGTTCTCTATGGTGCAGTCTATGTTTTAAGCCTGAAGCTAGGATTAAAAATCAAGGGCAATCAAATATGGTTGTGGAATGCTAGTTCTGGCTTTGTGTTTTAACCTATGCTATGTTTTATGGAGTCAGCAGGGATAACTTCTTTTTCCTCTTGCATGTTCCTCTCCCTCCAGATCCTTCAAGTACTTTCATGACATTTTATTTAAGAAGGGGTTACAACTTTAAAAGGTACTTCACATATAGAGAACCAGTATTAGAGTTGGTATATGAAAGACAATTAATTCTTGTTGGTTTTTGCACAAGGGATCCATACACGTGTCAGAGTCTCTATGACTACCACAGACAGTGAAGGAATTGTGTTCAGGTGGAGTTGACCGCCTGCGTAAACTGTGCAGAAAAACGGTATGACCTGAAAAATTAATAAAACCTTAATACCCATAGAAGGAATTAATTTAATCGGTTCCACACAGGTTTTCAACTGTGTTCAGAGGTCAAAAATTGCAAACAAACCATTTTAGGAAGAGCAGGATCAAAAAAGGTTCCTTAATACAGTAGCTTTGAGGCTGTGTTGGTGTTGATGATCATGTTAATTGTGAAAATTCAGTCCTTATGAAATTAAAATAAATACGTCCAGAGAAACCAACAAATGTTACTTGTTTGCTTGCTTTGCCTAGAAAAGCCCTGCTGACATACAGTACTCTTTCTCAGAAAGTATGCTGGTTTACAGCTAGCACAGTCTTGTTAAAGACACAGAATTATCAAGCTCCCAAGACAAGACCTGCAGCCAAGCAGGCATGTATCTCAGGCAGACCGGCAGGTGACAGCTTCTTTCCAAATTTGTTTTATTCTAAGTTACCTTGAGGAACACCAGAAACAGACCTGTAATGCACAGTGTTAGAAATACTGTATTGAGATGCTACATCAATCATTTAAGCCAAGCCACCTTAAAGTAAAAGGTTAACTTAAGTTGCAGTGCCATGACTGAAATATCTTTAAGGATCCCTCCATCTTGTTCACTGTAGCCTGTTGTCACTTGTGAGGAGTGAGAGCAAAGTGAAGGCTAAGAAAGGCCAAAACCAAACCATCAGCAGGGGGAGAAACATTGCAAATCCTAAGATGTTTTCAACTAACTAACTATATTAATACAAAAGATGAATTGAGAAGTAAAATTTAAAAAAAAAATTTAAAAAGAGTACCAGGACTTATATTCTCTTCTTCTTAAGCTCCAATTAAGTCCTTTGCATGCTCTGACTTTGTGAGAACATAGTGCATAATACAACTGGTCATTTAAAAATATTTTGGAGGTCTTGTAAGCCTTAGTTGGCTTTGGATATTAGTCTGCAGAAGACTGCATTATTTATTTCTAACACTATAGTGGCTAAAGCTCTGTCAAAGAGTAGAACTACCCTAGGCCAGGCTATGGACAGATGCATATTTAATTAAGGTGCAAATCAAACATAAGAGTATGACAGTTTATATAATAGAATCATAGAATGGCCTAGGCTGGAAGGGACCTTAGAGATCAATTAGTCCAACCTCCCTGTCATGGGCAGGGACGCCTCTCAACTAGATCAGGCTACTCAAGGCTCCATCCAACTTGGCCTTGAACACCTCCAGGGAGGGGGCAGCCACAATGTCTCTGGGCAATTTATTCCAAAGTCTTGCCGCCCTCGTACTGCAGAATTTCTTCCTAAAATCCAATCTAAATCTGTTCTCCTTCAACTTATTGCTTTTGCAGATTTTTTACAGTTGTGTATTAGACATTGGAATTATCTTAATTGAACTTCATCCTAGTAAAGATTGGTAGTATATGGCAGATGTAGACAATTCTTCACTGTGAAGTGTGGTGTTTTTATTTTCTTGAGGGCAAATCTGAACAGAAAAAAACCTTGCACAGTCTTTGCTAGTTTCATTCCGTGAAAACAGGTAATGGGTAATGTGGCCCATGCGGAACAGACTAATAAAGCCAAAGCATGCATTTCCATACAGCTCCAAGAATATAACTTCACTCCTATATATAAAACTGTGAATTTTGTTGTTATGTATTTTTTTTAAATTGACTTTGTTATTTTTTGAAGGCTAAATAGGAACATAGGTTGTAACATGAGTGAAATGAGAGAGAGGAACAGAGGCTGGAACGGATAGGTGATGAGCAAGGCAAGAAAAAGAGGCTATACCAGATGTGAAGCACTACAGTTACTGGCAGTGCAGCTACTCACCACGTAAAGTCATGCCCAAGAACAGAGTTGATACTCGTCTGTTAACACACATGGTGAAACTCAGAAAAAGGCAAACTATTTGCATGACTATTAAGAATTTCTGATGGCAATATTCTTGTACAGAGTATTATTCATTAGCTTAAACTTTGGTAAAATGTATCAATGAATATTTGCATGCATTTATCCTCCAAAATTATTTCAATAGGCTAATTAATATTCCAGACACAATACACTTGTAATGCTGTGGAAAACATCTCTAGAGGCTAAAGGCTGCATTTGGGGTGCTTTCTTTTTTTCCCACCAAGCTATAAGTCTCACAGGAAATAAATTAAGTTCTCCAATTTCTGGCCACCAGGTAACATTATGTTACCTAGGAATTATAGTTGTGTAATGCCAACAGCTCAATCCTAAATCAGACAGTGGCATCTCCAAGCTCTCAGAAGAGAAAGAGAAACAGGGAACTGCTGCCCTGTGAGGAATTTGTTTAAGCTTTGAACAGAATCTGCTGAACACAAAGACATAAAATCCACTAATAAAGAAATACAGAGCTATTTACCAATCTACTTATACAAGCCATTTTCTTAAAGTAAATAAGAACGTGATTTTTTTTTTTTAAATAAAACTAAGTTAGATGAAATATCCATCTATCTGACCCCTTGGAGCACTTCGTCTCCACTTTATTGGAGTTTCTTACAATAGTGTACCTCACAATGATGTACCTCAGAGTAATCAAATGTCCACTTACTCTGCTTTGCTTAAGAGACTTGGGCTGAATGTACTAAAGTATTATATAATATCAGTCAGGGAGAAAAAATAAGTGTTACCTTGTAGGATAGATTGTGTCTCCCATTATTACATAGAAATGCTTTAGAAACAGGAAAATGAAAACAGTGATTCTGACAGCATCCTTCTGTCTGTTCTCGTATGCTTTCTGTCTTTTCTCATATTCTCTCTTCAAACTCCCTCACATTATGAAACAGTCCTGGCCACTGAACTCTTCTATCCCTCCTCTTTTTCTTTTGCCTATCCACAGAGCATAGTATCTATACTACTATCAGTATTATATATTATATATATCAGTATATATTATACTATATAAGTACTATTACTACTATGAGTAGTATAGTATCTATAAAGTATTAAGACAGCAGAAAGTATTTTATCTTCTCTTGATCATGTAAACCAAGGGCAGAACTAGTCCTTCACAGCTTGTTCAAACTACTTGGAAAGAATCAGTCAGTTATGTTAAGAATGATGCTATTCTTGTCATATAATCCATGCTCAAAGGGTGTGTAGTATCTGAGTTTATGGGGCAGTACTTAGGGGAGGTGGGGGTCAGAAACACCTGTCTCAGAGATAATATTCTTCACTGGGGAGAAACCAGCACTTCCCTTTCTTAGGAAGTCAGGAAGCTAGGAAATCCTGCTGTTATAGTTATCCCTCAGCTGACCCATGAGTGCGTTCAGAAAGCAGTCAATGCACATTTGGCATTTTTTCCAGCATATGCAGAAACCAGGGCACCCAGGAGAGACTAGCGCAACCATGCAAACAGTCAGAAGCATGCCTAAGGCATGTACTGGGCCTTGGAAGCTAAGAAAGGCTTGTGGTTTGTTGGTAATTGAGGTATAACATGTAAATTGTGAACCACCTTTCTGCGTGGGTGGTACGTGTGCTGGGGTGCTTGAAAATCGGCAGGATGGAGGAAGCAGAGCAGCTGCCACATGCTTTTAAACGGCCCCCCTCTTCTGTGCGGCTGAAGCCATAGAATCGCAGAACTGTGCTGAAGCACAGGCTTCATCCTCTTTTGGTTAAGTGCTGAGACTGCTTAAGAGTCTCCTTAGACTTAGAGACTTCTGGATGGAGCTCATTCTGCCCAGCTGTGGTGATAGCCTCTCCTCAAAACTTGAGGAAGAACCCCAAAACCAAAAACCCAAATGCCGGTACAGCATGTCACTGCATGCTGCTCCACCTCAAATGTTATGAATATTTCACTGTATTTTCTCTTCAAATTGCAGATCTCATGAAAATAAATCACAAAATAATGTACAAAATGAAGCAGATACTAATAAATTCAAATAGCAGTTATAACATTAAAAAATTACTTCTAAAATTAGCATAACTGAGTTGGCAGAGAATAAAAGCAGTCATTTACAGAGAATTTCTTCACAGAAAATGTTAGTAATGGGAGAAATTCTGAGATTATTTAATTTTTTATGTCCTTATTTTAATAAAACTGGTTGTTTGCTGTGAACCTAGAAATTTATTTTTCAACTGCAAGTCTACTCTTGCAGAGTGTATTTGTTATAAGCGTAAATATAATTTGCAACCTTTGGTGCACCAGAGCAAAATGAGACTTTGGCTCATAAATAGTTGTTAGTCTAGCTCAACGAAAACAATCCCATGAAGCCCATGAAAACTTTATATTACAGTGGTGTATCTGGCACCATTTCTCCTTTGATCCTTATTAGCACAAACAATTGCTTTATGTTAGAATCCATGGCAAGCAAGTTCCACCACAGAGGAATTGGCTGTGGGCAACAAGTTCCTTCTGAATATACACACATTAATTATGTTATCCTGCATACTGAAGTCGAAGTGCTCAAGATGGGTTTCTGAAGAAAGCTAGACTAAGTAGCATGATGCCATTCTGGAACAAATGTGAGCATCTGGCAATATTCTGTCATGGGCTATAATATGGGGAAAAAAAAAAAGATCTGGGTTTGTTTTGAAGATGGCCATCTGTTATGTATGAAGTAGGCCCAATATTTTTGAGAACACTTTGAGAAAAACAGACAAGATTGGTGTGTTTTGCTGCCCCGAAGCAAGGTGGTTCTTGGCTTGGGCCCAACATGGATAAGTCAAGCCAGTTCTGCAGGAATATTCCAGAGGTGTTGGGCAGATATCATGTCACAGGGCACAGGAAATGTGTATTTTTCCCAGTTAAAGCTCTTCACTTGTTTTGCTTTTTGCTTGTGTTTCCAGTGCTTCTTTAGTCAACTTCTTGCTGCTGTACCAAGTTACATGCCATTGAACATCAGCTGGGACGTGCATGTTCTGGATTTTTTCACACGAGGCCAAAAAGGGAATGTATGGATTAATGTTTTGTTGTCACTGGTTTTCCAACTGGTTGCACCAGACAATTTTTGTGGTATTTGGGACAGAGTCCCCATGGATGCCCCTTATTTTGTAAGCAAGCAGCTTGGATTAATGCTGATAGGATTTCTGCAACCATCTGGTTCATATTCCAACATTTAATGTTCTTTTGCTACTGATATTTACTAGTGACATGTATAACCTGCTTTATGTTTGGGTCTAGATTTGCTGAATCGTGTAAAGAAACAGGACTGTATCTTTTAGTGCTCATGAACAGAGCTGTTGTTTTCCATTGCAACCATTTAGGCAACCACTTTCTGGGAACAATTACCTGGTTTGGGCATGGTGCAAATGTGCATTAGTTGGAGGGTAACTTAAAATGCAAATATGACAAGAAACACAGTATGAAGACAGCATAAAAAAATCAGGTGTCTAACTTTTATCCAACATACAAACTGCACAACTCAATGGCTTTTCATAGCGTTTTTACTTCTTGTAACTTGCTGGTATAGATTTTTTATTGCTAAGTCTAGAGACTGAAAGCACAGAAAGCTTAATTACTAGGCTGTAGTTAGTTATTCCTTAACATTGGGTAGTTCTGTAAGTTGGTTATAACATTCAATATAACCACGGTTTGGTTATAACATTAAATATAAATTTTCATTTATTATTCCAGCTTTGTACAGTGACTATAAATATTTTTCATATTTTTCCAGAGTTGTTTTAGTATAACACTGAGCTGAGGTTTTTTACAAACAGCTCTGGTGGGTTTTTTGGTCCTCTAGCTGGCAAATACTTTTCTTCATTTTTAAGTACTCCTTTAATACCCAACCTAACTCAAACTGAGAAACAGCATTTAAATAACTGGATCTAGTTTGGAGCATCCAGAAAAACACTGAAGAGAGCACACAGAGAGTGCTCTGCTTTGGCTCTCTATTTCTGTTTTGATCCATCAACACCAAAATCCCTTGCGTTATAACTGACACCTTTGCTGACATAATCTTCCTTTAGGATACATTCCAGCTTATCCTTTAAGTAAATTTTTAAATAACACAACTTCTTGTTTACAGTTACAGTAACTTGCTGAGTTGGTGTCATGGGATGGTAGCAGCTGCTTCAGCTTTTAAAAGTACAGATATTACAGTGACTTGGTTTCAGTCTACTGAAATAAGTCACTTGAGATGGAAATTACTCTAATTCACTTATTTTCCAAGAGATATTTTATCTAACAAATTCATTATCAAGGAAAATTAGAAAATGACAGAGCCACAGAAAGTTACAGTACTCATGCTAGGAATTTTCATGTATGTTAGGACAGATAAATTATAAGGAAAGTTGAATTATTATTTTTGGTTCAAAAACTTACTTGTCTAACCATGTTTGATACGCAGTAGCTAAATCTCAGCTTGTTTAAAGTGCACTCTAGAAGTTTTGGGGCAGGGAGTGTTATCGGTCACAACAACTTTGAAAAGAGTCATCTCAGTACTTGTCACTTCAGCTTTTAAAATGAATATCCAACCACAATTCAAAAAAGTTGCAATTTTTTTCAAGCTGAAATATGAAGTTACAGCAGTGTAAGTGATTTCTCAAGTTAAAAACTAACAAAGGTATAAACCACCTTGGTATTTGCATTGTTTTTTCTTGTATTGAAGTATACAACGTTGTATACAAGCAGTTCTAGCAAAACTGCATCCTCACAATCACTTGTACAAGCACGAATATACCAGTAAGGAGAAAAAAAATCATATTTTTAAACTACTACAAATACACACATATTCCAGCTTACTTCTTCCACATCTGGGATATTTGTAAGTTTAGTATAATACGTTCTGTAAAACTGAAGATCATGATAAACTATGGAACTGATGGTGGCAGTTCTGTTGGAAGCACACTGGATGGCAAAGAAATACAAAATAGACACCCATCGATATGACTCAGACTTGCATAGTCAGAGTACCATTTTTTAAATTCTGGTTATGTATGTAAGAATTCGTTGTGTTTCACATTGATTAACTGCAAGAGAAACAGGCTATAACCTTATACCTTTCCATTTTTAACTTTATCAAGTATTATGTAATTCAAACAATAAATTTCACTCACAAGCTCCTTGTTTCTTGCTTCTTCTCTTTCACAAAGCCAGTACCTTCTTAGACGACGTTACAGTTTCTTTCTTCACTGTCTCAGCTGTTGTAGATGCTTTTTGCCAATAGCTTCCTTCTCAGCTTGATACAGCAGGTAAGAGCTTACATGCACATCCTGTATGATCATACACTACATGGTTAAGCTGAGTCCAAAAATGTTTTACTGGTTTCATGCATCGTGAGTAGAGAACAGAATTTTAACTGTTATTATTAGTTTGGCATCACCACTTGTTACAGTTCAATGTAGAAGTCAAAACAGCAAGCAGGCTGAAAATCACCTCAGGCACTTGTGTACAGTCACAGCATGAGCAAAGCATACACAATATACATAGTTTAAAAAAATAAATCCTAGAGTACTGAAGTCACCATGATGTACTGCCATTGCATGAAAAGGCATTTCCTTTGTATTATTCCCTTTGATGAGTGAGTATAATGAACTTCCCAGGAGTTTTATCCTCAGACATTCATTGCATTTTCATTATTTTGCAGGCTGAAATAACTTTGCAAAATATGGGCGTGCATACCTAACATTTTCCCAATTTTCCACTGAGGGAGGGACGCCACTGCTACTCCATTCCTCTGCAGGGAGCTCCACCTCTGTACCTCCCCTCAGACAACAGCAGCTAAACGTGGGCCTGGGTTTCACTATTTTAGGAAGGAAAAAACCTGAAAAGGGTCCAGCCCCCAAAGTCTCTTTGGAGGTTTGCAGAGTGTGATGTTTCCCATCAGAGTCTGCTCATAGCAAAGGTGTGATGAGTGCCAGGGGGAAGAGTACAGATTCCAGCCTTTAACCTCTGTACTTATCTATTCTGCCTGCCTGCAGATCTGCTGGAACCCCTAAGGGACAAGCGCATTGAAGAGCCAGATTCCTCCATGCGGCAGAGGGGAAGGGCGGGCGGAGGGGAGACCCTGGCACCAAGTCTGGCATGGCCACAGAAGGTTCTGACGTGGTGTGAAGAGTGCATGGCTGTGCAGCCTCCATCAGCAGCCAATCTCTGTCTTCCTCAGCTCTGAAAGCCTCAGCACTTGGTGGGTACAGGATGCCTGGTAACTGCTGGAAGCCTCATGGTTTTACTATAATGCTGCTTTTTCTCTGCTTCCTTTTCCAGGCTGTGCCTGCCTTAGGCTACTGCTTACGGCAGCAAGTGAGAATCTCATTTTCAGTTTGGCAAGAGCTGGTGGGTTTTTCAGGTTGTTTCTATCAGTGTTAGCCAGGTCAAACATAGATGGGTTTTATTTCTTCCATTTCCTCAACTCTTTCTTATTTTTTTCGACAGATTGTTTCAGAGAGTAGATTTGTTGTTTATATCACATATTAAAATATTGGTTTGATCTATTCCCTAGTGTTCCTCTGGCATATTAATTTTTGTTGCAATGTGTCTGACAGTTATAATAAATATATGTATTTTCTGTTTTTAATGTTGGATTCTCTACTACAAGCAGTCTATGATGCTATAAAAATACATGTGTGTAGCTTTGTACATGCAGCTGAGACCATGGCATCCAGTAGCCTGAGTTAGATAAGAGGCTTTGGGAAGGAGCATACTCTTATTTTTCCACTTCTATATTATGTCAGATATTTCTGAGTTCTTACTGATTTTTTCTGTTTATATTGTTGTGTTAATCCATATAGTCATGACTGAGAAAACATTTATATTCCACGGGACTTGTTAATTAACACTGAATGTAAAACAGATTCGTGGTTGTCTTTTGTTATGACTGATTTCTTAGAGAAAAACAGACAAACAAACAAACAAACAAACTTTCTTTAGGCACTGACTGCACTGTGAATGACTATGCTTTTACTAAGTGTTACAAAACACATGGAGAAACTGAGATGGATGTTAATGTTATTTCTGCAGTAATATTATCTAATGGCATCCTCAGAGGTCCTGTGCTCTATGCGTACTGGATACCTACAAACAGAAATCTCTTAACTGTCTTTAAGTGTTCCATGCTGCTTGCTCTTTTATACAGTGTTGCAAAAGTATCGCAATCTTCATGGTGTGTTTCAGCATCTCTTTGTAGTGTAGTGTTAGAGGATAGCATATCTGTAAACGGCTCCAGGCTATTTGTACCCCATTTGCAAGTAGCTGGTTTAACAGTTGGGCTAGATGCTTAATTCTGAACTTGCCTAAACTGAAGGCCTGCTCTTCTGGACCCCTGGGAACTTGTTGCAGCCTTTCATAAAGTTCCTCTGTACCTGTAGCTGCATCAAGTTGTTAATAATATGTAATGCTTTCAGCTCCTTCAGCATTTTTTTTTACTTTTTTTTTTTTTGCATTCAAACTATCTTAGGAAAGGAAAAAGAAAATTAAGTGTTATTGGCCTTTAAACTTCAGATAAAGGCTTAACGGAAAAGACACTCAGGTGAAATGGAAGGCTATGAACAGAGAAGACGTCAAAGATACCCAGAGCAAGTTGCTTTCTGAAGCCATTTAAGGAAGTATAACATCTGTGGGAGCATGCTTCTGAGATCCTGTTCTATCAATTTGTTCTCAAAAATTGTTTACATGATATTGCCTTTCTGTGTCATACTGCCTCTTCAGGGGACCACTGAGTTGCTTTTTTGAGGGCATCATGAGTTGAGGCCAGACATACAGCATTTCACTTTGCCTTCTCTTACAGATACTTTTTTGTTCTCTCTGTCCGTATGAGATTGAGGCAGGCCTGGGCTTCCCAGAGATGGACAAGCTGAGGGAGAGCGGGGAGACCCGAATCTAGGCGGGAATTCTCCCGAGGGAAGCGGGAGGCTGATGTGGCGCGGAGAAAGCCCAGAAGCAGTGGCAAATTTAAAAGCGGCCGTAGTGGCAACTTCTCCCAGACCACATGTCTGGCAGAGACAGTGATGGCTGCCATGGCAGAGTGCAGCACAAGAGAGGGGAGAAAGAGCGACACCATCTCAGTGCGGTGTGACACTCACCCTGACTGACCCTCCAGTCAGAAGGGGTCAATCACTGTTGAGCTCCAGCCATGGTTTCAACCTGGCCAAAGGCTGTTGTTAGAAAAGCTGTGGGCACCCAGCCAGAGGCCCCACACAAACACATAGGCGTCCAGGCCCTTGGCTGCAGAGAGTGCTGGAGCCTGGCACTTGCAATGGAGGGTAGTTGAGACAACAGCTGTGTCGCATGTGAACAGGTGAATGATCTGCTCAGCCTGGTGGCAGAGCTGAAGGAAGAAGTCACAAGACTAAGGACTATAACGGACTGTGAAAGGGAGATAGATTGGTGGAGCCAGGCTCTGCCATCCCTGAGAGAAGGGGCAGCAAGTGCAGGCTGCACGAGGAGCAGGGGCTCCCATGTCCTCTTGCCACCCAGAAAAAGAAGGTGACCTAAGAGATGGGGGAGAATGGAAGCAGGTCTCTCCCCAGAGAGGCCGGAGGGGTGAGAGAGCCTCCTCCTCATTTTTCCAGTTGCCCATACACAACTGGTATGGGGCTCTAGTAACAGAGGGTCGGGCAAATGAGGATGGAGATGAAGGTCCATCCATGCAGTTGCCCAGGGCAGGTAAGCCAGTCTCACGACGTAGGACTAGTGCAATCAAGAAAAAAAGAAAGGTGATCGTAGTAGGTGATTCCCTTCTCAAGAGAACAGAAGGCCCCATATGCCAACCTGACCAATCACACGTGTAAGTCTGCTGCCTTCCTTGGGCCAGGATTAAGGATGTTATTAGGAAGTTCCCAGGTCTGGTAAAGCCTTCTAATTATTACCCACTTCTGGTAATGCAGATTGGCAGTGATGAGGTAGAGGAGATATGACCAGAAGCAATCAAAACGGACTTCAGGGCACTCGGGTAGATGCTACAAGGATCAGGTGCACAGGTTTTGTTTGCCTCAATTCCTTCAGTTACAAGGGAGAATACTGAGAGGTTCAAAAAAGTGCACCAGATTAATACTTGGCTTAAAGGGTGTTGCCAACGGTCCAGTCTTGGGTTTTTCAGCCAGGGGGTGATTTACACAGCACCTGGCCTACTGACATCAGATGGATTTCAGATGACTCTAAGGGGAAAAACAATGAGTGCAATTGGAACTCATTGAGTGATCTTTAAACTAGGTATCAAGGGGAAGGGGGTTACAACCAGATCAAATGAAAACAACCCTGGGAAAGGCATAGCAACATTGGGAGCCCTGGTTCTCATAGGGGATTTTAACCAACCCAACATCAGCTGGAAAGACTACACAGCAGGGCACAAGCAATCCAGGAGATTCCTGAAATGCATAGATGATAACTTCCTCCTCCAAGCAGTAAGGAGAGGTGCCATGCTAGACCTCATTTTCACCAACAGGGAGGGGCTGATGGGCAATATAAAGCTCATGGGCAGCCTTGGCCACAGTTACCAGGAGATGGTAGAGTTTAAGATCCTAAGGGCAATGAAGAAGGGGAAGCTCAGCAAGTTTGAACCCCTCGACTTCAGAAGAGCTGACTTTCGTCTCTTCAGGAACCTCCTTGGTAGAGTATCATGGGACAAAGCCCTGGAGGGATTGGGAGCCCAGGAAAGCTGGTTGACTTTCAAGGATCATCTCCAAGCTCAAAGAGCTTGGAAGAGATGCAACAAGCAACAAGCCTGGTGAAGGAAAAGTCCTATGAGGAGAGGCTGAGGGAGCTGGGGTTGTTTAGCCTGGAAAAGAGGAGAATCAGGGGGGACCTTATCACTCTCTAGAACTACCTGAAGGGAGGTTGTAGTCAGGTGGGGGACGGGCTCTTCTCCTGGACAACAAGACGAGAGGGCATGGTCTGAAACTGCACCAGGGGAGGTTTAGATTGGATCTCAGAAAGCACTTCCTCACGGAGAGGGTGCTCAGGCATTGGGATGCACTGCCCAGGGAAGTGGTGGAGTCACCGTCCCTGGAGGTGTTTAAGGAGAGGCTCTTGGTTTTAGCCATTGTGGTGGTGTTAGATCATAGGCTGGACTTGGTGATCTCAGAGGTCTTTTCCAGCCTCAACAATTCTGTGATTCTGTGAAAGGCACTGCATCCCCAAAAGGAGGAAAGGAGGCAAAAACGCCAAGAAGCCAGAAGAGCTGACTTTTGCCGCTTCCGGAACCTCCTCAGTAGAGTGCCGTGGGATAAAGTCCTGGAGGGACTAGGAGCCCAAAAAAGCTGGTTGAGCTTCAAGGATCATCTCCTCCAAGCTCAAAGGCATTGCATCCCTAGAAGGAAGAAGTCACACAAAAAGACCAGGACACCTATATGGATAAATAAAGAACTCCTGGAAAAAATCACATAAAAAAGGGGAGCACACAAAGCGTGGAAGCA
>NW_009732525.1:473-1017 GCF_000703405.1 Apaloderma vittatum | reverse complement strand
TTGGCCACAGTCAGACAAAGCAGAATGTGACACACTTTCTGATCAAATATTGTTCAGCAGAAAGTCTTGGCAGAGTTATCTGCCCCTTGTTCTATGTGATGGGAAGGGATGTCGTCCTCTTATTAGATGCATCCCTGGTCACTGATTTGTGAAAGGTGCTGTATCTTGCTTTTCATTAATAGAGCCAAAGACCATTATTTTCAGTGGATTTTGCAGAGATTGTCAACTTTGCTTCAGAAAATCCCCAACTGACACAAGTTGGTGATCATTAGAAGGACCAATCCTGAAGGATGCATGGCACCAGCCAGTAAAGCCATGGTTTCTGTAGGCTTTCAAAGTTATGTCAGTAGAAGTTTTTTGGCCTTTTACAACTAGAAAACAATCCTGCAGAGCCCATTGCCCTGTGTGGATGAGTCACTGCAGAATCACTAGCTTAAAGCCAGAGGAGATGCATGCTGGAAATTGTCAGAACATGTGAAAGATGGCATAAAGAAATTTGATTAAGGAACTGAGATGAGGGAGGAATACAGAAGGAGGAAAAATT
>NW_009732525.1:0-447 GCF_000703405.1 Apaloderma vittatum | reverse complement strand
TTCCTGCTTCTTCCAGTGTGCAGCTTTCCAGCTACGTCTCCAATCATCTCCTGAGAACAAGAGGAGGATTTCTGTCAGTGTCTCTGTGTTCTAAGCAGGAGACCTGCTCCCTGCCTGGAAGGGACTCAGCCAGGACCCTGTGAGTAGCCGGGGGATCTCTTCTGGGGAAGGGTAAGTTTGGGTTCTGTGCTTGTACAGTGCCTCTTCCACAGAAGGGGTCTTGGAGACACTTGACTGCCTCTGGGGTTTCCGTGCCCCAAGGTCCAGAGGAATTTCACAGTGGGACAGAGAGGCACATGCACTTCATGCCGGGCACATCTAGCTACAGAGGAATGGCAACAAGAGGTTAGGGCACCCAAACCTTTAGCCTGCGTTCGTTGGCAGTGTGGATATCTTCATCAGTTTGTTTCACCACAAAGACTCCTTTAGACCATTCCTCAGAGATCT
>NW_009732524.1:42772-42985 GCF_000703405.1 Apaloderma vittatum | reverse complement strand
GTCAGGGCGAAGTCCCCTTTGGGGAGGGTGGGGGGGCAAAGTCCCCCTCGGGCTTCCTTATCGAAGGAGGGTAAAGTGTCCCAGGGCAGCTGCGCCCCTCGGGGTTCGCCCCACGGAGAAAACGCGACCTCAACCCACCCCGCGCCTCATCCTCAGGCAGCGGTTGTGAGCCCAAGGGAAGGGGGTCACGGTGTACCCCCAGGCCGGGTGGAA